>NW_015113306.1:66983-83202 GCF_001443285.1 Poecilia latipinna | reverse complement strand
TTTCTTTCTTTCTTTCTTTCTTTCTTTCTTTCTTTCTTTCTTTCTTTCTTTCTTTCTTTCTTTCTTTCTTTCTTTCTTCATTGTGTCTTTCCTGTCACTTGTTTCCTTTTTTGTCTCCTTCCTTCCTTAGTTCTTGTTCTGTCTTTTCCTTTTTGTTTCCTATGCTCCCTTCCTTTCTTCCTTGTCTTTCCTTTCCTTCCATACTTCCCTTCTTGTTCTTCCTTCCTATGTTCTTGCTTTTCTGTTTTCCTTCATCTCTCTCCACATATATGCAATTTTTTACTATTTTTCTTTTCTTCTTTCCTTCCTTCCTTTTATTTCTCCAATCTTGTGTCCTCTTTCTCCTTGATTATGTCCTTTCTTTGCCACTCATTTCCTTCCTTCTTGTGTTCTTCCTTTTCTTTGTTTCCTATGTCCCCTTCATGTTGCCACTTCATTCCTTCCTTCCTTGCTTCATTGTGTCCTTTGGTCACTCATTTCCTTTTCTTTTTTGTTTCCTTCATCTCTCTCCTCTTTTTCTTCCTTTTCCCCCTCATCACTACTTCCTTCCTTCCTCTTCCCTTCTTTCCAGTCCTATGTCCTCTCTTCCTATGTCTCTTTCTCTGTTGTTTTTTTTGTCGGTTGTAGAAATGTTTGTCATAAATTCAGTGTTTTATGTTCATAAAGAAGTGGAACTGGAAGTTTCTCAGGCAGAAACCTGCCTATTGTTTTGATGGATCAGTTTGGATTCTTGCTGTGCATTTTGCCAAACAGACCTACAACCAAGACAAATGAGTTTTAATGTATCCTTCAGAGCTGATGCATTAATCAATAGGGATATTTATAATAAATGGCTGCCCTTTAAGATGTTTAATAACACACATACACCTTTTTTTTTGGGTTTGGGCCACCTGCGATCTTGTGAGATTTCCCACACATTTCTGTCACTGAATATTAATGTCGTCTCTTTATCAGTGTTGGCCCGGCAGAAAAGACACGGACCTCAATTCCATCAAGGTAAAACGAGTCTCCTTTTCCGTTCTGTGTTCATTTAAGACGTCACATCTAGTCTCGACTTGCCTCAGTCATCCGTCTTTGATCACACAGTCCTTCAGATGTTTTCTGATGCGACTCCCCGTGTGCTTTTCAGCAAACCAAGCCGTGGAGCTGGTACCTGGAGTATCTATTCACCCAGGGCTTCGACGGCCTGAAAGACTTTTTGCAGAATAACATCAGCCGGCGGGTGGTGATGGCGGGCGACGGGCGTGAAGACGGGACGCAGAGCCAGGAGCTCGAATCTGCGCCACAGATAAAACAACCACTATTATCTTAAGGATTCATTTTAAAAGACATGTACATATTTAATCCCTTCTGCTTCCTGCAAGTCCTTTTACTGTACATATTTTTTATGATGCTGGTGCACTTTTAGTTGTTAACAAGGCATGCTAATAAAGTGTTTATTTTATATTGTGGCTCAATAAGTAGGTTTAACCCCTGAAATCTAGAGTACAGCATAAAATTACAGATTGAGTCATTTAGCTCCGGGATTAGATTTTTACAAGACAGCGTTGTGATATATTGATGAGAAGAAGCTATCAATCGATAGGCCTGTCACAGTAAACATAAGCTTTATCGTGACACACAAATGGTGTTTTACCACCATTTCATAGCAATGTAACAATAACAGCATAATAATGTAAAATACTCTCAAAGTTCAATAACTCTGGAACTGGAAGACGTCTTAAATATCCCAAATAAACAAAGTAGAACATAAAATATGAAGTTTCTGTAAAGAAATGTGTTCTTCAAAAAGAGCTAGTTGAGATCGAAGCTCCAGACTGAAGATTTTTGTCACCCAGTTTGTGGTTAAAAACAATAAATCATGCAAATGGAAATTATTGAGCCTGTTTTATTTTTAATTTATCACCCAATTGATTTATTGCTTATTGCGACAGGCCTATCAGTCGATAAGCTGCATGAATATGCAAGTATTCCTGCACGACAGGTTCCAGCTTTTATGAAGTTTTCTTCCATTAATGTGTAAAAGCACATGATGCTCGTGTGGAAATGATTTGATTACTTCAAAACACAAGCAGTAAAAAAAGGAAACAAGGACACAATCAGGTTTATTAATATGCATCTTTTAAATATACTTATGAAATTTACTGCAGAAGCACAGCAGTCTTTATTTTCTCTCATTTTGGATCTGATCCTGTGAAACAGATTTCATTTTGTACTGTTTGCATTTCTGGGATTTAGTCACTTCAAGGGTGTTTCGAAGAACAGGGAAAACTTTTACTGAAATGTAATTTTTTTAAGTTTATGTCATTTTCATAAAAAATAGACTGTTTACATATTTGCTAAAGTTGTCACCATGTTTATGAAGCAGATAGTCTGTGAAAAGATTGAGCTCCTCCACATCTGAAGACATTATTATAGTACATTATTGAAAATGGGAATAACGTCCCACAGGAAAATGTGATTTTTTTCAAGAAGAGACAGTGAGACATGTTTTATTGTTCTGTTCCAAATATTCTATGGAGAGAAGGGGAATGGTATGTAGATTACAAGACAAGACATTTCAGACAAACTTTCTACTTTTGACTCTTATTGCGTTTTATTGAAATACCTCAAGGAGACCAATTGATAGAGAAAATAGTTTTTTGGTTTTTTTGCTTTAAAATTGGCGTTAGCATTCCGAGCTGCACTTCTTTCCACTAGATGGCGACAATGCACATCTAAACGTTGCCTGTCAACTCCCATAAAAAGAAGAAGATGGCTGTTTGCTGATTGGGCCTTGTAGAATTTCTACCCGAGAAATCCTCGTTAACGGGAGGAAGTCCAGACTACTGTACAGGAGATACAGCAACATTTCACGGGAAAGTAATGGCAAGGTTTGTTTACAACTGGGAAAAAACTACAAATTCTGTGGAATGATACCTGTTTGACTACGGAGAAGGTACGTGTTATTAGTTGATATGCTAGGATAGCATCAGTCTGTTAAGCTAGCCAACATTACGTGACCCTTCTGCTTTGCAAACTGAACGTCTTTAGGCTGTAATCTTGATTAGGTTATTTTAGAGTAGAGCTGCCACATTTCCGTTTTAGCCTACATTCGTCACCGGCTAAAATTCTTGAATTTTATTCGCGTCAAGGTTGCCGCCGCCTATTAACATTGCCTTAGCGTTCGCAAGTTAGCCTTGTTCTAAGCTACAGACAAGCTGGTCTCTCGGCTTTTGAGAAATGATAGCTTCTTGTTTTAAATTTTACGAGCCGAGCAAGGTGGCTGTTGATGTTAATTCAACATTTGAAAGCCTGGCCAACACGGACTGAAAAAAGTTTTGTCATCGCTAAAACCGTAGGCGGACTACAGTGCAGAAAATCGACGTCATCGTTCACGACTTCTTCTGTTCGCTGATTGGTCCGGGAGAAATTCTAAGGAAGGAATCAATTTGAATAGGAGAAATCTCGGAGCTAACGGAAAAAGTACACAAAGCTAATGGTTGCAATAGTTTATTAGTGACTTAATCTACTGAGCAAATAAAAAAAAATGAATAAAGTTAGTATTTAGACATTTAAAAGTAAGGCAGAAGAAAATACGTAAAGGCAAGCTGTCATGAGTTGAGTTTGTCTCCAGGAGATAAATCCAGCTCAGACACCTCCTCTGTTGTGCTGCTGCCGATGTGACTGAGCCGAGGCTCCTTATACAGAAAGCATCGCTCTGATATGTCAGTGTCGGAGCCGCCGGTGCAGCGCCGCGCTCCTCCCGCTGCTGCTGCTGCTCTCCTCACTTTCCTCATGCCTCGACCAGGACTACATTATTTCACTGGGGTCTCCGCCAACACGTCCAGCTGAGCGGTGGTCGGTGTGCAGACCCTCCTCACAGGCAGAGGGGAAGCAAGAGAGACAAACAGAGGTAAGATTAATTATGTTTTATTGATTTCTGCTGGAGATGTTTTTGGTGGAAACCGAGCAGCAGAGGAGCGTGGTGCTGTCGTGTGTTTTTTTTATTTATTTGTGAGACTGGTCCCAGTTTGAAGCTGTGGGTTTCTAAGAATGAGCCGAGCAACGTGTGATGGATGATGGTTTGGTTTTCATGAGGGGCTTCAGGACGCCTACATCTCCGATCTGTGTGTGTGTGTATGGTTCTGTAACATATAGATGGAGTTTCCCACTTCTCTCTGGATGAGAACTTGTTTCGTGGGTTTTTTCTGGCTCTCCTGCGGGATAAAAGCCAGATTTCAGTGGCTCCCTTTCAAGCCTCAATACTTTATTTGGGTGGAGACTGACGTGCGATGACAGACTGAGGTGTGTTGAGTCGGATTTGAACTCTGGATGTCGACAGTAATTATGGTTACAATTACACGCCGTGCGTCTTAAGCCCCCCGAGAATCCTTTGAGGTCTCCACGTTGCAGCGCAGTGGGATAATTTGGGGAAAATATCTGCAGGGAGGGAAGTAAATCCTGCGTGCTTCAGTGGGTGTAAAATTAGGAACAGCCTATATGCTAATCCCGAATTAAAACACAAGATCTGAACATGCTTGTGCTGCGTTTGCTCATCTCGTAATATTGTCATCAATCTTAATGTTGCAAGAACTTTATAGAGATTCATGATTTGAAACGATGCCTGCAATTTATGCTCTTCCATCAATCTTTATTCAGTATGTAAGACAGGGCATTAGGGATATTTTATATAGAACAAAAGGATACGGAGTACATTTTTGGCAAAAAAAGTCAGAAATTTTGAGATTGATCTCAGAAATTTTCAGGTTTTTCTAAAATGTCAAAATTTCTGAGATTTTTCTTGTAAATTCTTGACTTTTCCAAAAAGTAATTTTCTTGTTTGTTTTTTTTTCTAGAAAATTCATGAGATATGTCTAAAAAAAATTCAGTTTTTTTCTAAAAAAAAAAATTATAAAAATTATGACTTTTTGAGCTCAGAAATTTTTAAAATATTTCTGAGATTAATCTAAAAATTTCAGATTTTTTTCAAACCAGTTTTCAGCTTTTCAAATTCAGAAATATAAATATCTTTTTCTACAAAATTTTAGGGTTTTTTTTCTAGAAAATTTTCAACTTTTGGAGCTGAAAAAAATGTTTTAGTTTTTTTTTTTTTTTTTTTTTTTAAAGAAAATTTCTGAAATGTGCCTAAAAAATTCTGGATTTTTTTGGCAGAAATATACTCTTTTTTTTTTTTTTTTCTTACCACCTATAATGACCCTATATGGTGTTGTAAATATGACACACTTTCATTTTAATTCTTCTAAACCAGATTAAGATAAGGATTGCTTTAACCTTTCATTGTGATGTATTGATTAAGAAGATGAAACTCTTAGACAGACATATAATTTTAAGATGGTTCAGATGCTAATTCAGCATTATAATATCTTATTTTTGAACAATAAAGTATCGGGAAGGGTCTATTTGTGGTTTTAATTTTGTGCAGCCTTAAGTATGTTGGATTTTGAACTAGAAATGCTTCTCAGGAAACTTAAAACAATAAAATAACTCTTTATCTCAAGCCATAAAGTGTTGCTCAGGCACGTTGCAGCTGCAGCGTATTTTCTTTCTAAGAAAGATAGTCGAGGCACAACTGATATGTAATTTGTTTATTTATTTGTTTTTTTATAAGCTCTGGACAGAAGGCTGCTCTTTGTGGGAAGCCATATGTCCCATTAGAATAAACAAAAAATATCACTTTTATCAGTGCATCGTAAACCTGAGTATGAATATTTTATGGTATTTAGACAGAAATGTATAAGATGATCCCACTGCTTTTATTTACGACTAAAAAAAGCTACAATTATTCCCTCTGCTCGATTTATTGTTAATTAGATTTTCCTGGATAGACTTAAGCAAATAAACACTCAGGTTCATTTTCAAGTGAATGTGCTTCTTGTGCAGAAAATGATTCCTTTTTCTCCTGTTTGAGTAACACAAGTTTAATTACTTTTATTATTTAGTTTGAGTTGTTGACACACACTATTATAGTGTCACAACTGCAGCATTATCTTGATAAAATTTACTTTTTACTCCTAACTGCTCTGCTTGTTTTGGCACCAAAGATGCTTAAAAGCAGCCAAATTTGTCTTTCTGGTAAAAAAAACAAAACAGAGCCTCTTTCAGCAATCTGAGCAGCAGTACACAGCAACATAAAGAGAAGGAGCAGAAATGTGTCACTTCATTCCCTCTGTAGTATTTAATAGAACTGATTTTAAGGATCGTATCGTGGGATTTTTTTTTACATTTTTTTGTAGGTTTTAAAACTTCTCTGGACACGTTGAACAGTTTGGAGCAAATGAAGCAAAACTTTTTAGCTAAACAAATTTTTTAAAATCCTTTCATCCTCCAGAAAAACAAAACACAAAAACGCATCACTGTTCTGCAGAGGAGTGACACGATGACGAATTTACCTGGCTAACAAAATGCTTCAAAAGTTATTGCAATAAACGATTTTATTGTCATTTTGACACCGTTTTAAGTAATGCAACGATGATTGTATAATAATAATGCAAGAAAACATTCTGAAAACTTTAGATTCTGATTAACACTGGTACTGGGAGACATTTAAATATCCAAAATAAATGAACAAAACAACAGAAATGAGTACAATGAATCATTAAGTCTGTCTTGTCCCACTAAAAAACGAGCTCGCTGAAAACCAAACGACCAGATTGAACATTTTTGTCATTAAAGAGGGAGAAGAGAAAACAATAAATCATGCAAATGAAAATTATTGATCTTATTTTAATTTATTATTCATTTAATTGATTTATTGCGAGAATAAATCTACAATGAAACCACAGATGCACCAAAAAAAACAGATGGTTTTTGTCTGGTGAGACACTAAAAAATGGAATAAAATAAAATACTCATCACTCCTGCCGTCGATAAACCAGCATTTACTGTGATGCATGACTTTTTGTACTTAACTATATGTTGGATAGATATAAGGAACATGAAGTTTGATGCATAAATGGGGATACTGTTGTGATTCCTTAATTTTATTTAGGTTTAGAAGAACTGAGAATCAGCAGGTCAGACCCAAAAGAAAACCTGAACCTGTTTAACTTTTCGTTTATTTAAACTGGAGTATTTTCAAACGAACCGCCATCGTTTCTCCAAGCGCTTCCTGAAGGACAGGAGATGACAGGATCGCCCATCTCTTGATCTGGAGAGCTGCAACAAAAGCCAGCACTGGGCGAAGAAAGGAAACCAGCGTGATGGGTTTAATAATAGTTAATAATGAGAGACACGCTGTGAAGTCTTCATGAAGAAAGAGAAAATATTTGACAGAAGTGAGGGCTTCTCAAGGCTCCAGTCAGCAGTGAAATGTAATTGTAAGAGGCTAACAGGATGACGAAGATGCTCCATTGTCCTTGCTCCTCTTCCTCTGCATGCCTTCTGGTAATTTTTCCATTTAAATTTTTTTGATATATATTTATTTCTAACACTCCCGCTGCAGGCTGCATGTTTCAGATTAGAGATAACAAAAAGCAGACACCATAGTTACAACTTGGTGTCATTTGTTTTTCTTAACTAGGTTGCTTAGACTGATTTATGTTTTTAATACCCGTTTTATATTGATTATTTTGTGTTTGTAATCAGTTTTATTGATTGCAGTGGATTAATCTAGCTGTTTGTTTTCATTTTTGCCATTTTTATCCATGCAAGCTGCTGCTGATCTTTGCCTGTGACCCCCTTCAGTCACTCCATCTCTCGTGCAACATGCAACGCTCAGGTGTCTCTGACTGTGAATAATCTGAAGTAAATTGCAGTTTCTGCTTCAGAAATGTTGATTTGTAATGTCACCAAGGAGCCGCTGGCAAATTAAAGTAAATCACCGTCAGTTTAGGTTTTCCATCTGGGAGTTCTGCCGTGCATATTTCAGCTTTTCTTTCACATTTTTCACAAGTTTCTTGAAGCAGTTTTATGTTTCTGTTCCCCTGATTAAGCATGGACTGGTTTCCATTGGCAAGACGCAGTAAAACCAGTTATTTACATGCACTGTATACAAATATAAATAACTATTTTTCTTTCTCAGTGTCTGATATAAAATATGATTCAACTTTTCACTGAATTTCTTCGTATTTTCTGAATGCCAACATGATGTAGACATGGTATTATTTTAGTTTTTTGGGGGGCATTTTTCTAAATTACTTTCTTCAAATTCAAAAGTCAAGATGAACGTTGCTGTTTGAACAAAATAAGGAGGTCCAG
Source organism: Poecilia latipinna (assembly GCF_001443285.1). Taxonomy (NCBI): domain Eukaryota; kingdom Metazoa; phylum Chordata; class Actinopteri; order Cyprinodontiformes; family Poeciliidae; genus Poecilia; species Poecilia latipinna. The sequence goes on along the minus strand of NW_015113306.1, from coordinate 75,003 downwards.
ATGATGTTGTCATACGTTTTCTGAGCCTTTAGTAGGTTAATTTACAGTATTAAAGTCATTTTTTAAATGTGCTGTACTTTTTACTTGAGTAATTTTATTATGAAGTATCTCTACTCTTAATTGAGTAAAATTTCTGAATTCTTCTTACCCACTTAATGAAAATCAAACATGTTTTAACCAAGAATTCACCAGACACACACCTGCAGTTTTATTATTGGAAGAAACTGTTTTGGATAATTTTCTTTGGTCTGATTTTATTATTTTTTGTTACTTGTTTGAATTATTGTCATTTTTGTTCTTCAAATAGCAAAAATTCCCCATAGCTTTATAATTTGGTTCGTCTGATGATGTAATTTTTAAATATTAAGTGATTGAAAATTTGACCAATTACTCAGTACTTGAGTAGACTTTTTACCAAATGCATTTTACTTTTTCTCGAGTGCAAACCTCTGCTGGTTGCGACAAAAACAGTCTTACATTTTGGGAATATTCACATCCTAAACATGCATTTTCATTTTCATTTTTTAATTCTGTTTGTATTAAACATAAGGAGTCGTCTGTGGGAGTTTTTTTTTTTTCTTGCTAAATTGAAGACTGCGATCTGAAAACGTCGTTCTTTGTTAAAATCAGCCTGAGGTCTGCAGCAACTCTAGCAGAGCGTTAAGGATTAGCAACCTACCAACTGTTGTGACATTATGCGGTCTGAGCCATGCGCTCCTTCCTTTATTTATAATAAAACTCTGATTGCGGGTCAGATGGCATGATTGTTAATAATCAGCCTTGCTGCATGTTTGCTTTCTTAAGAGGAGAAGAAGCCGTGATGAGTTTGTACGCCGTGACCTAGTCGACTAGAGCCGGTGTGATTAAATTAACGATGACCCCGGTTTATTACTTTGCTCCTTCCTGCAGCAGATCCAGGCTTCTGCGATTTTGTTTTCCACCTTCTTCTTTATGACCGGACTTGAATATCTGCATTAGCCTTTTCCCGTCTTTAAAGGATAATTTAAGTAAGTGACATTTTTCATGGCCGCCGTCGTCTTTGCATAAGGATAATTAGCGGTTATTTAGTGTTCTCCCGCTGGAATCTGCACACAGTCAGCAAAGCTGTGGATGTGAAGGCTCATTTTTCTCCCTTCAGAAGAAGCCATTTGTTGTCATACAGAGTGTAAAAAAAACAGCCTCGACTGAACTAAAAAGCTCAGTAATCCTCTGAGTTCGAATCCCATGAAACTTCATTTGGGCTTAGTCAGTTTTTTGTTATTGTTTCATCTTGCTCCAGTTTGATATTTTAATTTTTACAAAGCATGCAAAAATAAAAAAATATATTTCATGAGAGAGAATATGGAGTTTGATTCAACAGCTGTAATCATACAGTGTTACAAATATTAAAACCCTCAGAATTCAGTGTATTTAATGAGAATTTTATGTTATAGTCCAATATAAAGTTGTTCATCGTTGTTTTTTCTAACTAAAAATGTAAAAAATAAGTTGAGTAAGTAAAGCTGTAGGTCTTGGGGAATATCGACCAGGTAGAAATCAGCATATTTGCCCATTCTTCTTTACAAACCTGCTCAAGCTCAGTCAGATTAAATAGAAACTGTCTGCCGGCAACAGATTTCAAGTCTTGCCACAGGTTCTTATTTGGATTTTAGGTCTGGATTTTGACTGGAGCACTCTAGGATTGTTTTCAAACCTGATAGTCCAATAGACTTGGTTAGATTGGGGACCAAAATTGCACCTTGTCAAAATATCCAATCTATTTGAAAAACATGTTCACCTCCTCGCCTGTGGGGGCGCTGCACCAAGAACCGCTGAAGGAAACGACATGAAAGCTTCTAAAGAAGACACTGAGCACAACTTAAGTCTTTCAAAAAAGTAAACAACTTTGGAGTTGAGATTAATCTAAAGATTTCTGCGTCCCCTCGCCCCCCCCACACACACTTTTTTCAACTTTTAAAATTCAAAGATTTCCAAGTTTCTGTTCTAGAAAATTTCTGGAACTAATGTCAAAATTTTAATCTTTTCCTTTCAAATTTTTGACTCGTCAAACTCATTTATTATTTTTTTTGGCGGAAATTTACTCCTGTTTTTCTGTCTGTCTACAATGGCCCTAATGTGCCGTTGTAGACCGTAATTTATTTCGGATGTTGATTGAGGAAAAAGTGCCACGATTGGACGGCAGAGCCAATGCAGTCCCCTTGCCAGACCACTAGATGGCGCTGTGGTGTTATATCATCGAACGTGTATGTTCTTTTGACCGTTAGCTTCCACCTCACTAGCTTCTCTGTCTGCCAAGGAAGAAATGCTGATGTAACACTGATCAGAAATTGTTCTAACTGAACAGGTTAAGTAGCACAACCAAAGCACAGATTCCCATAAACATTTTATCATGTTATATTCCATCAACCAGTCTCGTATAAACGATGTTTTGAGAGTGAAATAATGTTCTAATGTGTTAGCATTTCGGGGCTAGTATGCTAGTAGCCCCGTTAGGTTAGTAGCTAACTACTAAATTTCTTTTTTCCCCGTTTAGTTTTTTTGGTTTTTCTTGTTATCTGCCTGTTGGTGTGTAGAATAAACCCAAAAGTTTCACTCAGCTGAAGCAATTGTGATGTCTAAAAATAAATTACATTTTAGTAAAAGAGCTAAATTAAAATTTCCTTTATCAATAGAGCCCTTCATCTGTAGTAGCTGTCCTTGTCTGAGCTTTTATCCAGAATCTGGTGACCGTTACTTTCCTTTTAGTTTTAAACGGTTTAGTGTCTGCAGGTTGTCTAATGCGACATGTTTATGTTGCTTTTTTACAGCCAGGTGCTGCAGGCCTCTCTGGGAGGGCTGTGGCGTTGTTGTTTAATTCATGGTGGTGATACTGTGAGTTGATTACACCTCTCTCTTACTCAAAGCCAGAATAAATTGACAGTAACTGGAAGGACTGATGTGAAATCTGGGGTAGGCAGATGCAGCATGTGGAAGCTGAATCTACTGAGTTTTTATCAAATGTCAACAGCAGGGCTGATGTGTTACTTGGTATGAGAAGTGTTTTCCCCTAAAAGAGGATCAGATATGTGTACCAGTATAAGCCAGCACAAGCAGAAAGAGAGATATCTTTAATCCTCCCTATGCTTCCTGGCAGAGATGCCTGCTTTGGTTGCTTTAATGTTTATCTGGATTTTTTCATCGTTTTTCTAAAAGACATGACTTGTATGATACTGTTTGTTTGGCAGCAAAGCCTTACTCTTCTATCCTTTGTATTGCTCTTTATTTTAGCAGACACTGCAGAATATGCCGCTATGGAAAGGTAAGAGGACTGGACTAAAAATGAGCCTCCTGAACTCTGGTTTTTTGTAAAGCGCTAATCTGCTGACAGATTTTCTTCCAATCTCTCTTTGAGAAGGAATACATAACAGCAGACAAAATGTTTCTGTCCAGCCTTCCTGATGTCAAATGGTCATAATTTAAAATGGGCATAAAGGAAACATCACTTCTCTGAAAGGAAATGTACAAATTACAAAAAATAAGTTGACATTTTAAATTGTTTTAGTGATTATTACCGCCATCATAATTTGAACCACACTGCAAAAGCTCAAATTCTTACCAAGTAGTTTTTGTCTAGTAGTGAAAATATCTCAGTACACTTTAAATAAGACAAAGTTAACTTACAAATACATTTTCAGCAAGAAATGTCAACTTGTTTTAAGTCAACAATTCCCTAATATTTATGAAAAAGTATTCAATTGGTAGATTATTTCAAGATCCAACAAGATAAATAAATTAATCTGCCAAAGGAACTAGAACTTTTTAATCAATATTAAGAAATTGACTCAAAACAAGTGCCAATATCTTGCTGAGAAGTTATTAGTAAGTTAGTTTTCTCATATTTCAAGTCAATTAAGATAATTGCACGATTTTGTTTTAGCAGTACATACTAAATTATTCAAATGCATATTAAACTCTGTAGGTAAACTTTAAAATTTGAAGAAGGTAATAAAAAATCAGGAAAGGTTTAATCTGATTTAATGTCAGACAGTGGGGGGAAAAATGGCTGTGTGTATTTTTATGTAGGATGTGTGAATTTCCTGTTCCACCTGTATGTGACAAGATAAGAAATGGTGTCATAACAGCTTAAAAAGGAATAAAAAGAAGAAATGTCTGCTGCTTTACACATTACTGTAGTGTGAAGAAGCTTCTTTGACGGGTATCTTTCTGTCAAATTTGACTGTAAATCCGCAGCTCATCCCTGAAGTGTTTTTAATGGTCAACTCCAGCTTAGAATAAAATTGCATCTTTCAGATGAAAAGCTGCATCATCTGTTGTCATCCACAGCTGAGGATGAATCTCCATCTTCCAGAGCACTCAGAAGTCTTCTCCAGCTGCGACTCTCTAATTGAGGGTAGCGTCTCTCTGAGGGTAGCACGCTTCTTTCTTTTGACTGCGGCTCACGAGGTTTGCATGTTCGCGCGGTTTCCTTTCTGTACTGCGCTGAATAACAGTCGCTTCTGTAGCGCTACAAGTACGTTTTACTCTCGATTGGATGAACCTCTGAAGTGTCAGTTTGTGTTAATGTGATCCAGCGTCTGCTCTTCACTTGTCATAATTCATCTTCCACACGTGTGAACATCCGGCAGTTAAAGCTAACAGGTTTTGACGTACTGATCGGTGCAGTTTGACCTCTCTTTAGCTTTGTTAGCAGTTTACGTCTTTCATTAGATTCATTCTGGGCATTTTGACTAATCTGTTTAATGTAGACATGATAGATGAATTAGGAAATAAATGGGATTGATCGGATTAATTTTGATGAATTGTCAACTAATTTAGTAATCAATCGTTTACTGAAGTATAAAGACTTATAAAACGACCAGTTTTAGCTTCACCCTGTTCAAATTCTGTTATAAATACCAGTTACTAACCAATCATTAAATCCCCAAGATGATCAACAGATTAGCCCTACAGTCTATTGATGTTATCTTGATGTTAGAAGTATTGTTTTATCTACAGATTCATCCGTTGCTTAAGAGTTCAGTAGAGGAAAGCTAGGTACTACATTTAATGAAATAAAATGTTTATTTTCTTATTTAAAACAGGAACTGAACAGTTTATATATATTTACATTTTTTCTAATGTTGTATAAAACAGGCTAGACTAGACGGTATGGCTGAAAATTTGGTCACAATATAAGTGCTTCCTACTAGTCGATATCAATAATTATTGATTAGATTTTTGTTTTAAATATCTGAAATGCTTCCTGTTTTATCCAGTTTTTATTTTATTTGCCTTTTTTAATTTTTAAGCAGCTATGAAGCACTGTGGTGAAACAAACCTTAAACTGCTGCTGCGCAAGTTACTTTACAGGGTGTTGCTAGGTAACCAAAGAATGAGCGAGTTGCTAGGTAACCACAGAGTGAGTGAGTTAGTTGATTCCAGCTAAAATTTAGCAGCTGAGGCCTAAATCACCCAGAATGCTGTGCAGTTCAAGATCAGAGATCAGTGAATATTTTATCAGATATATTATCTATTGATATTGATCTTGTGTCCATTGCAATATACAAGACAATTTAAAACAGGCTTAAATTAAAAATCAGCGGAATCTGGCAATTTTTTAACCAAATAATCAATAAAATAATCAATTGCTAATATAATCATTAGCTCCAACTATATATATATATATATATATATATATATATATATATATATATATATATATATATATATATATATATATATATATATAAGCTTTTCCCCACTTGTCAATCAGTGCAGATAATTTTTCCCCTTCTTTATTTTTTTCTTTTTTTTCTTTTCTTACTGTTGGATTCGGGAAATAGGGTTGACTCAGACCGACAACAGTCATCTCAAACTATTTTACAGGCATAATAGCAAAATTATGGTAATTTGAAATCCATCCGTGTCATAAACAAGGTGATGAACTCATTAGAAGTGACTCCTGATTGTCTCGCTCCACGTCTAACCTTCAGGCAGCGAAAGAGGGAGAAAAACAATGCTGGAGACTATTTCATGGCAGTTCTCCAAGCACATATTATAGAGTGTGAAAATCTGCTCCAATTTCAAGAGAGGTGTTTTATTTTTAACATAATAAAACTCTATATAGCCAAAATGATCTGATTTGGAAAACTTTCCTATATTGTAAGATGACATTAAACAACTTTTCTCTTGTTTTGAAAGGAAATGCTATAAATTTAATAGGATTTACATAAACCTTTTAGCAAGAAGCTCCTAAAATAAGAGCTTGAATTATAGTTTCAGTGATGTGTAGGAAGAAGGTAGGAAAGTGTCAAGTACCAGGTTTTCACAGGAAACAAATTGTACCAGCTGGGCTGGTGTGTCGGCTCAAAAACTAAAGATCACAGAAACTGTGAGTGGAATAAAAGCCGATGCATTAGGAGACTAATGGTGGACCATGATGCCCAGTTTGATATTAGTAAATAAACTTCCTGATTGATAGCAGTACTAGGCCTGACCAGAGGTTTTAAAATGCGTTTCCAGTCGTTAAAGCTGCAGTATGTAACTTTTATATAAAATGTTTTTTTTTATTTTTTATATATATATATTTGTTAAAACTATCACCATGTTGTGGTAGTTTGTTTTGAGATAGATAATCTGTGAAAAGATCGATTTCCTTCAGATTCTCCCTGAGCTAATATTGCTCTGAAGAAAAACAACCAATCAGAGCCAGGAGGCGGGTCTTAGCGCTGTCAATCAATCCCATGTAGTCGCTGCTAAATGAGCTAATGAGGGAGAAACAATGAGCCGTTACAGGAAACCATTTATCCACCATCATCGGTGGCTATGCTAACTAGCCTTAGCATTCAGGCCCTGCTAGCTGCATTGTAGCAGAAAGCAAGGAGGGGTGAAGTAGAGTTTGTCGTTTTAAAAGTAAAATTAGTCATAAAAGTTAATTTTTTTCCAAAATGTTATGGAAGTAAATGCAACTGGTTACTTTCCCACCTCTGATACGTATAATTATGACTATATAGAGTTCAGTATTTCTATCATAATCGAATGTTTGAGCTGAAAACAGCTGAAAGCATTTGGTCACATTTTAAAGTTTAAAAAGTAACTTAGGTAAAAAGTGGTGCTTTTCTGTGTATATTTTATTAAATACACTCCATATAGTCTTCCAATCAGGCATTCATGGCCTCACTCTGTGCAGCCAAACCACTTTATGCTGATGGAATTTGTTGAAAATCTTTATCTTTTTCTGCAAAAGTTGCAAATTTGAAAATAATTTTGAAGATGGGAGGAAGTCTAAAAGCGTCTCCTTCGACACAGTCTCAGGAAATGTGACTTCCTCCCTGAATGAATTAGAAAATAGCCTAATGACAGTCTCCATTGGTGCAACTTGTGTGACTCCTCTTGTTGAATTTTAATTGAGCATCAGGGGAATGCTTCTCCTTTCTAAGTGACGAAATACAAATTTTACTTCTCTCCAGACAATCCTGTAGTGAGTATCTCTCTCGTTTAGAGGAGAATATTTCAGATTGTGCATGTAAAAGGTTTTGTGTGCAGGGAGCACAGCATGTTTGGGTCGATACGGCTTCAGATCCCAGATCATTTCTCAAAGCTGTATGTTTTCCATCTACCAGGGTAATGGCAGTCTCTGAGGCTCTATGATTTATCAAATGGAAAAGGTCACAACCGCGAGCTGCAATTAATTCTGTCTGCTTTTATTTGGTGTTGCTCAGGAGTGTGCACCCCATCATTGGCATGTGTCATTACAGCGCCTGTCTTCAGGACAGGAGCGCAGGGAGGAGTGGCATTTATTAACAGGTTATATATAAATGTATACAAACAAACTTTCCCTGACTTGCAAAGAATAAGAACTTTTTTGTCTTAAACCCAAATTTTCACCTCAGATTTTCTGAAATCTCAAACACCTGGTTTCTACTTTCTTTTAAAATCCTACAGATGCATCAGTACTAAGATGTTTGCCAAAAATACTTGGTAAGATTTAATGTTTTTGCAGTGTAGTGGCAGTACTTTTAATACATGTATATGTGTGTGT
>NW_015113306.1:0-62961 GCF_001443285.1 Poecilia latipinna | reverse complement strand
ATATATATATCAAAAACCTTTTGAATGTTTTCTGGTAGGAAATTGTATTTGATAACTCTCTGTAATTCCACTATGTCAGCAGATTTTAACAAGTTACATTTTATGAACCTAAATTGCAAAAAATTTGATTAATACATTTTAACAATTTATGAATGGTTAAAATTAATACATTTTATGAATTTAACCAAATAACCAATTAGTTATGTTGGTTATTTGGTTGGTTATCCAAATAACTATCCTTATTGATTACCTTTATTGGTTGTTTTTGCAATTTTGCCGTACATATTGCATATTGTACATCACATATTATAAAACATGAAGGACTAGATTTTTATTTGCAAAAAATGACAGAAATCTAATTTCCCTCCATTCTATGATTATTATCTAAATATTTTCTTTATTCAGGAACGGGTTGTTCAGTTTCGCTACTACAATCGATTGTAGCCACACAGGCTCACCCACTAGCAGGAAACAAACGCACCCAGTACAACACTTTCATTCTATTGGCTGAGAGGTTGCTAGGCAACGGTACTTTTCTGTTCCAAACATGAGCAGAAAATGATTCACAAGCGAGCAGAGAGACAAGTTTTGAGTGCAAGCAGAAAGATTTGAGAAAGAACAGTGAGTATTTGAAAGAGAGCAGAAGATTCGAGTACAATCATTACAGGTTTTGAGAAGAAAGACATGAAGTCCTGCTTTCAAAATGAAAATGTGTGCTCTCGAGTTATGACAGAAAAATCCCCCCATAGTTTTGGTTTGCCTTGTGTTTAGTGCAGAGTTACAATAAAGATAGTTAGAACTAACACTCTAAATTTCTGGTTCCTAAATTTTAAACTTTAGTGCACTAAAGTTTAAAATTTATTTGGTTCACTTACTTAACTAAAGAGATTCTAATAAAGAAAGTAAAATGAATGAATTAACCTGGCTAACATGAATATTACACATTTACTAGCATCTATGTAACATTTAAATAAATGTAAACATAAATTACATTGTCACAGAAAACGGGTCGAAGTACACCAGTAATGAAAACGACATAAACCAAGACGGCTACGATTTGTGAAATTCCCCTGAATGACATGGAAAGGTGCGTTTTTAAGGTTTTTTTGCATGTTTAAAAATCACCAAGCAAATGATCTGCTGCCTGTTGTTGAATCGCGCCACAGGAAATGGAGCAGCTTCTTTTCATTTTACAGTTCAGTCTTCTGATGAGAAACACTCTCTATCTCAGATTAGGCACCTCGCCTCAGGGAAGGTTTATTTTCGTCACATTTGTGCCTTAAAAATACGCCGCACTTCATAAAGCTGAGGCATTTCTTTTTATTCTACTTGCTACTAATGCTGAAATCATTTTTCTTAATCTAAATCATCTTGAGTCTTCAGTTTTTTTTCTAGAAGCAAACAGCTGTAGTTCCTATGGTAACTGCAGTGTTAAGAGATCAAACTTATTGCTATGCAGACCAATTAAATGTTATAATCCTTCAGAAAACAATGGTGGAAAATTCAGCACTCGGCTGTAGGTCGCAGGACTTTCCTGCAGAAATATGAAAAAGGATTCAGATGTTTGATTCTTTTACTGCTTTGACCTTTTGGATTCGCTCCACTCATGCTGACCTTTCAATAGACGCAGCTGCAAGCTTCTCCTCCTCAACCCTGATGTTCCACAGATGCATTCACGTAAAAATCACCAAATAAGCACCAGATATATTCAGCGAGAGTGTCACTGAGATCAGCTCCTGATTGTTGCTGAAAAGCTCTGCGTATTCTCCGCCGTCAGGCTGACGGAGAGTTGGGATGAAGGCTTTGTGCTCGACGCCTCAGTAGCTGGATGTATAGTATGAGAGGAAATGCTGATGGAGCCTGCTCTTTATTTTTAGAGTCAATCTCCTGTTGGTGCTCAGTCTCAGAGAGGAGGCTGTGAGTCATGGAAAAAAAAGAAGAAAAATGATGAATGCTAACTGCTAAACCCCCTGTGGTGTGGTAGAAACCTTGCATCTCCTGTCTGTATTGTTAGGTGAGGCGCAGCGATTTGTTTTTCTAACCAGGTACAGAAGTTTTCTCACTGGAAAATCTTGGTAGTTTTCTCGAAATGAGGACTGAATAGTTTGGCTTTCTTAGTCGAAGTGGAATATTGATAAAACACTTGATGCGCCCACTCAGTCATCAAACTGAGCTGTCTTACTGCTGCACATTTTCTGCTTATTAGCCATCTGATGGAGACATGAACTTATTACTGATGGATGCATTTCAGGAGATAATTTCCACTACCAGTTGTAAAATTACAAGATATCTCTCACAATGAACTAATAGCAGCTATATTTAGTCTTATCAAGTATGTTAATCGTGTTTCTATTGTAAATATCTTAGATTTGTCTTATTTCAAATGTACTAACTTACAAGTAATTTTTCAGCACAGTATAGGAGCTTGTTTTAAGTAATTCCTTAATATTGGTGAAAAAGTGCTAGTTCCACTGGCAGATGAATTTACTCAAAACAAAATATAATTTTTCCATATTACAAGTGTAATAATCAACCAACAGAACATGTACTGTTTCATCGATGTTAAGGGAAAATTTACTAAACACAAGCTGCTATATCTTGCTGAAAAGTTACTTGTAAGTTTGTTTTTGTCATATTCAAGTGATAAGACAAATTTTACGCACACAGCAGTAAAATCAGCTGACCAAAATGTGCTGGAACTCTGTTTGGGTTGCTAGGTAACGAGGCTGGGTTTCACTGGCGTTGCTAGGCGACAGGCAGTTACTTCTGATTCTGAAGTTACATTCCAGAAGGTTTTGAAACTAATTTTACAGACACAAAAAACATTAACTTATTTCCAGAAAACGTCAGTAAGACGATTTTTGTTGAACTGCCGTTTTCTGGAAATAAGTTAATGTTTTGGAAGAGGCAGGGACTCGAACAGAAGTTAAAAAAAAAAAAAAGAGCAAAATATGAATTATAATTTTACAGGTGCACAAAAAAAAAGACTTATTGCCAAAAAACGGCTTGATGTGTCTCTTTTTAAGAATTTTGGGTGTTTTTAGAAACGGTAGAAACCCACATTGAAGTTCTAAAAAATAAAATTTTGCATAACACTTCAAAAACGCCAAATCTTGCCAAAGAATTGTACTCTTGTTTCTATTGCAAATATCTTATCACACTTGAAATAAGACAATAAAACTAACTTACAATTAACTTTTCAGCAAGATATATAGGAGATTGTTTTAAGTCAGTAATTCCTTAAAATTGTTCTAGTTCAATTGGCAGATTAATTTACCAAAATATTTTTTCCATGTCACAGGTTTCTTTACCTGAACTAGTACTTTCTATTAATATTAATGAATTATTAACTTGAAACAAGTGTTTATATCTTGCTGATACTTTTCATTTTAATTCAAGTTTACTAAGACATTTGCACTAGTAACTATACAAAAATCTTGGTAAGATTTTGTTCTTGCAGTAATACATCCCCTATAATAACAATGAAAAATGTCTTCTGCATGGTTTTCCTCTAGTTCCTACAAGATAAGAGGCGTTCATTTCTAGAGCACATTCAGCAGGGAGTCAATTCAAAGAGCTGTACATATAAATTTTTCGGCATCTTTGCAGTTTTCTGGAAGTTTGTTCCAGATTATAGAAGCATAAAAACTGAACTCTCCTTGTTGGGTTCTGGTTCTGGTTCTGGAAACCCTCCACCGACTGCCTGATTGAATCTGTTAAATGAGAACTTCTTCTTTGTTTTGATTCTTTGGAGTGAATTTAAAGCGTTGGAGCTGCAGTAACAAGATATGAGGATGTTATTATCTCTTTTCTGAAAGCTCCCTGCGCCTCACCTCTCTATGAATACATTTGGTCTTGAAGTCAATTAAAATGTGATCACTTTCAGGCAGCTTTTCTATCAATCCAGCAAACATCATTTGTGCAGCTCTTTTCATGCAGACAGGTGTAACACAGAGAGCTTTACGGAGGTTAATGGTTTGGGGTTTTTACACGGCGGTAACTTGATTGTGTTGTTTCTGTGCTGAATCACCAACAGATACTTTATAAAATGTTTAAACTGGGATATGACTCAGAGGAAGAAAGGCTTCCATCCCACAGATGGGTAGCTGGTGAAACCATTTAGTGTTGCACAACTGACAGTCGGAGTGGTTCTGTAACTCATGAAACTTGCAGAATATGATGAATCCCTGTTGCACCCACTGATGGGCAGGCTGAGGGGGATTCGTCTGCTCTGCAATCAATATGGATCTGAGATTCTGCTTTAATTGTGGGTGAAATGCGTTCTGTTTTTGTTGTTGTCAGTGATGAAGCCTCCTTGAATTTGCCACCTATTTGATTCTGTCCCTGCCAACAATGGCTAAAGCTTATGGCTATTGATCGGCATGTCAAAAATCTCCTCCACCCATTGATTGCCTATTCACACTTTATCTTGTTTATATTCACTTTGCTGTGATTGGGTGAAGGGCGGCGTAAACCCTGGACAGCTCAGCCGTCCATCACTCGTCTGAAGCGCAGAGGAACGCTCACAGCTGGGGAGAAATAAGAGATTAGTCCCACAAACTTTTTCTTTTTTTATTTATTTGAAGGGGGGAAAATCGAACATGCAAGCATGAAGTCGAGTTTCCTTTGCTGTGCGGTTCTGTTTGAGGTAAAGAGACGCCTTCTGGTCCAACCAGTGGAGGTTTGTCAGACGTTTTGTGTTGCAGGCTGAAACGATTAATTGGATTAATTGTGATTAATCAATTATTGAACTAATTTAGCAATCGATTTATCATTAACTGGAGTGTACAGACTTTTAAAATAAAATGCAATTAACTGAAAGAACAACACACTCAGAGCAGCAATTATCCCAAAAATGTCCAAAAATATATACATTTTTTACAGTTCTGGCTTGACAAATTCATACTAAGCATCTTTTGCTGTCTAATTATTATTTGGTTAATCAAAACAATAAAAATAAATAAAAAACATTATTGATAAGTTGAGCTGAAACTGATATGATTAAGTTAGAAGTATTTCTTTAGCTGCAGATGCATCTTTGGCTATAAATTATCAAATGTTCACTAAAGGAATATTATGAAATAATAATGTTTATTTTCTTATGTGAAAAATTTATCATTTTTTTTAAAATATGGTTTTAATTTAAAAATCTACAGAAAGTGGCTATTTTTACACTATTAATCAATTAATCAGAATAATCAATCGATTTATTGATAACTAAAGTAATCGTTAGCTGCAACCCTTTAAATATTACTGATAATTTTCAGATTTGTCTGTTATTTTGTTAAAAACCGTTGATTAAGCTAAAAGTGATGGAGAAAACCCAAACATGCAGTTTTTTTATTTAAATGACTCAAATCAAAAGTTTTACTTTTCTAAACTTTGTTTGCTTTACTTCACACAACTATCCCTGCGGTGATGGCAAATTTTTCAGTCCCTTAAATAAATAAAACAAAACATTTTAGTGAAAACTTTGAGTCTCCGAGATGAAAGCGAACAGAATTGCAGCTTTTGATAAGTCCTTAAATATTGGACGCTTTTGTTTAAAATTGGGCGACAGATCTGAAAAACCGTAGGAAGATATTTACTCTCACTTCTGTCCAGTTTTCATTTTACCCCAAATTGAACATTTTTTTTTTAATCATTACTGAAGCCGCCTGGAAACTCTCCACAGCAGATTATTTTCTGCTAATTAGCTCGACTCCACAGGAACCAGACCTTCAGTTACAAAGACGTGCTGGTTTTTAACGCTTTATGATCAAAGTGTTTTGGGTTTTAGCTACAGAGTAACTTAACAAGAGATTTATTTTTCTAATGTCTCAAATCTTCCTCTTCTTTTGGTTTTAAATCCAGGCTTTCATGGAAAGTGCTGTTCTGACTGATTTCCTCCAACATGTCAACATGTCCCATTGTTGGAAGAAAAAAATGCCTTGGACATTCCTGGCAGCTACATAATCACCTCCCACATCGTCTTTTGTGTCTTTGTCTCCAAACATCTGTCAGCTGGGCTGGTTTTGTTCAAATCTCCCATTTTAAGAAGACGGATGTATAGTTTTATGATGCAGGTTTGTGTTGTAAAACCGTAAACAAACCAAAACTTTAGTCTTGAACGTTTCTGGGGATTTTGTGTTGGAATCGCTCCTTGTTTGCATTTCAATCTAAGCTATGCGAAGCATGTTATTAAATGACCAATGCACCGTAATTAAATGCAAAACATTTGCTTCCTTTAGTTTTATAACAAAAAACAAATTTCTGGTTTAACTCAGGAAAAAAAAACATTACTGGATAACTTTATTTCATTGGTTGTGACAGGAAAAGCTGTAAAAATATATTTGGGTAAACTTCCTGTGAAACATTTTTTATTTGCTGTACCTTTTGTTTTTGTTAAATGTGCATTCCTTTAAATTTTTACAGCTTTTCAAGTATTTGTGCAGTAGAGACAAAATCCAGCATAAACTGTGGTGGGCACTGCTAACTAAAAGTTTAGCTATGCTAACAATAAAGCACTAATCATAAACATTAGCTACGCTAACTCTAAAGAGCTATAACAACACAGTATTTAGCAGCTACTTTAAGAATTTCACGCAGATGTTGAACTTTATTTATCTGAAAATTAGCAAAACAGCCAAGTAATTTGGTGCTTTATAAATGATCTTGAAAAATTAATTTAGGGACAGCTAAGGGCACCAACTGTTTTGAAATTAATATTTTGTGGAATTTTTTAACTTCTGTTTCTTTTTTTTTAAATTAGCTGAAGTTCAGTTTTCTGCTAGTAAGTTTATGTCTTTTGGTGTCTGGAAAATGACCCATTTCAAAAACCTCCTGAATGTAATGTCACAAATCAGCTGGCACGTTACCTAGCAACTCCAGTGAAGCCCAGCCCGTCACCTAGCAACCCACGCTGTGCTGCTGCACATTTGGTCAGCTGCTTTTCCAGTTGTCTGTGCTGTACAATGGCTGCTGAAAAAGACAAATCACTTGTTGTTGACTTGCCATCCAGAAGCACCTTTCTGCATTCTTGATGGTTGTGCAGGAGGCTCCACTTCTGCTTTTCAAAGATGTATGGTTGTATAATTGTGCATCTCTTTGCAGCCATTTTAATGTGTGAATGTAAATGTAGGGATAAGGAGTGTTTACCATCAGCAGCTAATCTGGATTTAAAGTGACAAGAGGCCCAAAAAAGGCTCATTCTGAAAGGAGATCAGATTGAGTTAGACTAAAATCTCCCCAACTAAGAATCATTTTGTGGAAAAAAACGTAATAAACATGTTTTATATAGACCTCAGACGTATAATAAACTGTTCAAGGAAGCATTATGTCACCTTTAAGCCAAAATACGGTAAAAACCTGCGTTATGTCTGCTAGATTATTCCCCTTCTCTCTTAAAATGTAAATTTCACATACTGTTTATCTCTTGATAGATGATTTTCTCCTCCTCATTCTCTTATTTCATTGTTCAGAATGGAGCTGCTGTCATGGTCTGGTACCAGGACTGGGCAGAAAATGAGGAAAAGTCTAAAAATAACCTCAGAAAAGACTTTCAGAAAGCCCAGAGAAGTATAAATCCAGTCCCTTTTTTTAAGATCACAAGAAAATGTCAAAAGTTAATGTGTTGCTTTGATGTCGCGCTGCAGAAGGAAGAAGGGCGCTCCAGAGTCCTGGTCCAAGTAATGAGACATGCTGACCTGGTTGGACCGGACATGGACGTCTGCAGCAAAGGTGGCTGCTCTGCTTCTGGCTGCTGGTTATTACAGTCTTCCACGTTTCTTCTCTAATCTCTTCTAATGGACTGAAGTCGCCGAGCGTCTCTGGGAGTCTTTGCTCTTAAAGCTCTGTCTATATGCAAATGAGCTTCACAAATAAAACCCACATCCGTCAGAAGGCTGCACAGATTAATCACCGGTATTTAATCAGATGAGTGTCGAGGAGCTGGAGGTAGATGGACGAACAAAGCAGATGTAGGTCTTAAAATGGTTTGGATTGTGTGACACCTCAGCTTGCCGTACGTCTGAGCAGCAGCAGCAGCATCGTTGTTTTTGCTGCATGTTACAGAGCGTGAGCGTTTCTTTCTCAGAAGACGCAATCACCCTCGAACATCAAAACGCATCTCTGCAAGTCAGAGTGGCAGATCTTATCCCTGCACTCTTTTACTGGAGACTCGGGAGATTTGACACAGCTTGTTCCACCCTGTCTCTTTAATATGGTCCTGAGAGGAAATTTAAGGAAAGCTGGCCCGAGTCTTTTTGCATCACTTTGACTGAAGGTTGGTTCGTGCTGGGGGTATGCATCATCTGCAAAATAAGAACAAAAACACGATGCTGACGTTATTTTGCTGCTCTGCAAGTGGGAATGCATGTGATGTTTCTCATAAGATTTAATGAAAATAGATGCGCATGTACAACGGCGTACTAGAACCATTGGAGATGGAAGAAAGGAGCAGATTTCTGCCAAAAAAATTTCTTAAAAAAAACTTGGAAACTTTAAAAAGTGGAAAATGTTCAACTTTTCCAAGTGTTTTTCAGAACGTTTCTGAGATCAATCTAAATATTTTATTTTTTTTTTTTTAAGAAAATTTTTGTCGGAACATTTTTGACTTTTTGAATTTCAAAAAGTTAAATTTGAAATCTCAAATGTAATTTTTTTACATGGGAATGTACACATTTTTCTCATAAGAAGTAAATGTCTGCCAAAGAAATTTGAGATTAGTCTAAAAAGATGTATTTTTCTACAAAATTTCTGAGGTAAATCTCAAAATTTTGGAATTTTTTGAAAGGAATGTATGAACTTAATTCAGATAAATGTGTAAGTAATTCGGATCATTGCAGATGAGGGGAAAAAAAACTTTAAAAATGCTGTAAGAAACTCTTAAATTTTGAGATTAATCTGAGAAGTTTCCAGAAGTAGAACATTTTGAAAAATTGACAATTTCCAACTTGTGTAACTCATAAATTTCTTAGTTTCACAGATTGAAAATGTTTAACTTTTCAGTGACTTTTCCAAAAACTTTCTGAGATTAATCTCAACATTAAAATTTTTTCTAGCAAATTTTTTGACTGTTCAAATTTTCAAATTTATGAATTTGAAGCTCAGAAATTTACAGATTTTTTCCCAGAAAATTTCTGAGTCCTGTGTCGTAAATTTGCAACTTTCCAAACCAAGAAAATTTCAAGGTTTTTTTTTTCTACAAAATTTCTGAGATTAATCTAAAAATGTGAGTTTTTTTGACAAACATTTAATTCTCTCTTTGTTTTTTTTTTTATATCTACATTGGCCCTCGTACACTGTTGTGCAAGTGGGAATGTGTGCATTTTGTCTCATACTGACACAGGTAGATGAACGATGGCATATGCAGATAGACCAAAAAAAAAAAAAGTGAAGAAAATTTTGACCAAAAAAACTCGGGGATTTTTCTGACAAATTTTAGATTTCTGGAGTTCATACATTTTTTTGTTTTTCTAGAAAATGCCTGAGATTAATCTTTGAGTTTTTGTCATTCATAATGTACTATTTTTCTCCTGTTTTCCCACTTGCAGAGCTCTACCAGTCGTAAACATTTATATTTTCCTCATAAGACTTAATGCAGACAGATGCGTATGTATGCGCCGACTCTGAGAGGCTCATTTCCATCGCTGTAACCCGAGGCGGTCCGGGTGAAGGAGGAAGTTTAAAATGAAGGTGTTGCAGGTAAAAAGAGTCGCACTGTAACGGCTGAGTATTATACACCTGCACAACTTTTAATTACATTTTGATTAGTTTTACACTCCAGAGAATGGCTAAGAACTCAGTGCTGCTCTCTTGTTATGGAGATTATTATTTGGACATTTGGATCCGTATTTCACAGGCTGCTGAATTTTGTGGAAATGAAAACAGGAAATGTTGGGATTCTTATCAGATTTAGTTATTTTCTTCTTGTTTGCTGAGTGAGCTCCTCTTGAGTGTAAATTAAAAGCACCACCTGCTCATATTTAAACATTTACACACGTTATTAATTTCAAGGCCTTGAGGAAGACTTCGGACTGCTCTTTTTTTTCATAAAACCAAACTAATACTTGTTAAATCATCTTTGGATATTTGATCTCTTTTTTTACACCATAGTCCGATAGACTTGGTTTGATTGGGGACTAAAATTTAAACATTTGTTACATTTTCAGCTGCTGCGGTTCACTTTCACATCGGACTGTGTCAAACAAACCAAACCAGTTGAAAACCTGTTCCCCTCCTCGCCCAGAATGCCCTGCACTGTAGTCCACTTCCTGCTTTTGGCGTTCACATATGCATTCAAACCGAGTTCACTTCAGCCAAACCGAGACAGAGGTTTTTAGTCGGACCAGATTTAGTTTTTCTGGTTCACGTCAGAGTTTGATGGCGCGTTCACACTTCCAAAAATGAACTGGACTTTCTAGAAAAACGGACCAGAGTTTAGTCAAAGCGGACTGAACCGTTCCTCTGACTGCAACAACTCGGGTCAGATAGTCGAAACCTGGACAATGTTTGGTGTTGCTTCTTGTTTGGAATAAAGAAATCAGACTTGTAGAAAAGTCTCCGGCGGTCCAGCCTGAATCAAAATGATTGATTTTTTTCCAAAAGCAAACTTTCTCCCAGGAAAACAACCAATTTAAATAAAATCTACCAATTCTCCCAAGTAAACTACTTCCATATGCAGACAGAGTTATGCTGCAAGCTTGTTCATGGCTGCAAAAATGTGACACAGTGTGAATAGGAAAAAAGTCACAGTAAATTAATCCATTGAAGCGTTTTCTTCAATTTTTATTACAACAAAAGGAAATAATGACTCGAGTGCATCGTTAAGGTCTCCAAATCAATATGGCATCAGTGTTTATAATGAGTATCTGTGATGTTTTCACTATGTAGCAGCCATTAGGTGAGATATGCAACACTCTGGGCTACATGGTTTAATACTGGAGCAAACATTTATAGTCAGTAAAAGCATTTAATACCAGCAGAATGTAAAACTATTTAGATTGACGAGTCGCGCCGGCTGGTAGTTGCAGGCTGAAGTCGCCCTGAAGCCGAGGCCACCGGCGCTGAAAGGTGCTGGACAACGGCCAGTTTTCTGATTCAGACAGAAAAAAATACAAATTTAATTATTTCACAGAGTTGAGTTTCTGCCCAGCGGCCGTCACGGGTCGGAGAAAATTACAAATCTAATTGATCTGTGTTTTTCTTTGGTGAAGTCGCGGTTCATGAAGCCGGTCTGCAGGACGGACGAGGAGCTCTGGCTGCAGAAAGTCTGTTTTTTGTGTGTTTTCTCTGCTGCCTTTAATGTATTGTGTTTTATAGAAGTGCGGTCTGTATTTTAGAGGTAGCATCTCCTTTGTTTGCTGTTCACAATACCGCTGAGGTTCTTTGTAGCACTGCAGCCTTTTTTGGATAAAATGAAGCTCCATTTTCGTCTAAATGCTTTTATGGAAGACAATGCTTCTCAGGCTGATTTTCCTCAGAATATTTTCATATTCATGTATTCAGGATGTGTATGCATAGCTTTGCCAATGTGTTTGTCTCTGGAATAATAAAGAAATTTAAATGCAAAACAAACAATTTACAGTTTATTTTTTATGGTAATTGTACACCATCCACATGATCACAGGCGGCTTTTAGTATTGGATACTTTGTTTTGTTATCTACCCAAATAATGATTCACCTTTTTTTTCACACAGTGATTATAAAAGCCAGTGTTCACTTTGTTTTTGTCTGGTATAAAACAGTATGAATATGTGGAAAAACATCTCAATCCTGCTGTCAGGGCCTGTTTTCTCTTGCAAAAGCAAGAAATCACAAACTCTTTAAAAATACCAGAACATTTTCAATAAAAAATTGTTGGATTTTGCTAGAAAATATATTAAAAAAAAGGTTCAACCACATTTTTTTTTGAATACTTCATTTGCTTCAGCATGATTAAATGTAATCTGTTTGTCAGATATGATTAGCAACATGCAGAAAAACACCATTGGTTTATTTTATGGTAATCAAATCAATAAATGTTATTTGTAGAGCAAGTTTCAGCAACAAGACATTTCAAAGTGCCTTGCATCACAAACATACAAAAATCAACAATTGAAGCATCACATTTTGTCATCATTTACACATAAAATATGTTAATTATTGTTTAATTATGTTTCAAAGCAACGCTAAGCAGCTGGGGTTTAGTCTAGATTTAAAGGAACCCAGTGTTTCGGCTGCTTTCCAGTTTTCTGGAAGTTTGTTCCAGATTTGTGGTGCATAGAAGCTGAATGCTGCTTCTCCTCGTTTGGTTCTGGGGATGCAGAGCAGAACCAAAACCAGAAGACCTGAGAGGTCTGGGAGGTTGCTATGACAACAGCAGATCTTTAAAGTGTTGTGTTGCTGAGCCATTCAGTGATTTATAAACTAAAAACAGTATTTTAAAGTCTGTTCTCTGTTCTACAGGGAGCCAGTGTAGGGACTGTAGAACCTGGGTGATGTGCTCCAACTTCCTGGTTTTAGTCAGAACGCCAGCAGCAGCGTTCTGGATCTGATTGATTTATTTTTAGTCAGAACTGTGAAGACACTGTTATCAATGTGACTAACAATAAACACATGGATGAGTTTCTCTAGATCTCACTGAGACATTAGTCCTTTAATCCTGGAGATGTTCTTCAGGTGATAGAAGGCCGATTTTGTAACCGTCTTTATGTGGCTCTGAAGGTCCAAGTCAGAGTCCATCACTACTCCCAGGTTTCAGGCCTGATTTTTGGTTTTTAAGTTGTAATAACTGAAGCTGTGACTCTAGATCGCTCCTCTTTAGGTCCAAAGATAATAACTCCAGTTTTGTTTCTGTTCAGCTGGAGAAAGTTTTTGGCATTTCGACACATTTATCTGCTCTAAGCATCTGTTCAGTGATTGGATGGGTTCAGAGTCACCTGGTGACATCATAATGTAGAGCTGTGCATCATCTGTAGCTGTAGTAGCTAAACTTATTTCCTAAGACAAATAAGGCAAAACTCCTTTCCCTTTTATGCGGGACAAAGCAGGAAGAGTTGCATCTGACTGACTGGTTGGTGGATTTCTATTATTTACTGATGTTGGTAGTAATGGCTGTCCAGACTGGTATTGATGTTGTTTTGTCACTCTGTATTATCCCTCACTTATAGAACAGTGTTTCTTACTTTTTATTTATCTGCAGCTTTAGCGCTAAACACGTCACTTTTCTTTTTGGTGCTTTAGTCCAGTTTCCCTCCAGTGTTTGTGCTGCAGCAGGTGTTCAGAGAAGCTGAAGACTCTTTATCTGCAGACGCTCGCCCACCTGAGCGCTCCACTGTCTGACGCCTGCGATTGTCGAGCAGCAATATTGCCGTCACAGGCTGTTACAAAATGTAAAGGTCAAATTCTGCTTTGTAGCTGCAAATTAAAATACATTCAGACAACTCCTGCCTATTTATATGTCCGTAGCTCCAATCTGCGTTATTCTTTTTCGTCAAATGCGCTTTTGTGCTTTGACTTTGCAGCGTGGATTTATTTTTCAGATGAGCTGAAGGGGAAGCATTAACAGGTTTTTACCCTTTGGTATTAATGCCTCTGAGACATATGACAGAGCACTCTCCTAACTTTCTTCTGCCTCTATAAATTATCATGCAAACATAAATCTAGACACACATTTTAGTCGTTCAGCCTTGAAGCTGTGGGAGAAACCATGAATCCAGTCGACTGAAGTGAAACTTTCTGTGCAGTTTGTCAAAGACTGGTCACTAGTTTGACAGCTGAATCTTTTACCGTCGCCGCTTCTTGTTGTCTTTATCGGTATCGAAAGGTGACCCATTATGCTTCTTCAAACAGGTTAGAATACATCTTTAAGCTTTACAAAAAAACATTTATTATTATTTTTTACAACCCTATTATTAGATGAGATTTTAGTCTGTATATTCTGAGCTCCTTTCAGCTGTTTTAGGGAGTCTTGTCACTTTAAATACAAACAAGTTGCTGCTGGCCACGCCCTCTAACTCCACATTTGCACTCATGAAAATAGCTGAAAAATGATTATCAATTATATAGCCGTTCATCTTTGACAAGCAGAAGTAGAGACTCCTGCACAACCAACAAGATTGCAGCAAGTGGTTTAGAATAGAGTAGAACAGAATATGCTTTATCGATTCTCAAAAGGAAATTGCTTATTTGTTGACAAGTTACTCTATTCCAATGGTTAAATATTAGTAAATACAAATATAATAAACATTTTAAAATTTATACAATAAAAAATAAATATGCCTGTGTTTCTGGATGGTAAGTCAACTACAAACCTTTTGTCTTTTCCAGCATTAAAACCAGCTAAACTCCAAACGTGCTGGAGCTCAGGTTGCATTTCTAGGTAATAGGCGGAACTTTGCTGGGGTTGCTAGGTAACGGGCGGAACTTTGCTGGGGTTGCTAGGTAACGGGCGGAACTCTAATGGGGTTGCAAGATAACGACGCAGTGCCTTCTGGTTTGTGACGTTACAGTCCAAAGGTTTTTGAAACTGTTCATTTTCCATACACCAAAAAACATCAACTGTCTGGGTGTGTCTGTTTGGAAGTATAAAAATGTACAAAATGTGAATTTTGCACAATACTTCTCCTTTTACTCTAATCTATCTTCACTTTGCTCAACTGAAAGTATGATTTCTGTCCTCTTCCTCCTTAAATTCAAATTCAATTCAGTTAAAAATACTTTATTAGTCCCAAAGGGAAAATAAATAAGGATACAGGGAAGTATGAATAATTATATCTGTAAGAAAATGAAAATGTTTGGGAATTATGTAGCAACATATAATTATATTGATTACTTGAACCTTAATTAAAATGTAAAGCTCAAACCATAATTATTAATATGATAAACAGAATGCATTTGAACATTCGCTGTACTAAAAGTTCATGCTGAATCATGATACTAATCACACATTGTTGCCTTCAGGCAGCTTGTGCAATTTTTCTATTATGGGATGGTGTTGCTTCAGGGCAGCAGCTGCACTTATACACGTTTCCATGATTTAATTATCAACTAGATTGTATGAAGCTGTTAAAAGTTTGGATTTGCTGTCCTAAGAGAGTCACTTTATTTTTATTAGACTGAAAAGAGTCATAAAATCATCTTTTCAGACACTTTTTGAGGAAAAAGGCATAGAAAACCTTCCCCTTTACCTTCTAATTGGGAATAAGTGAATTAGTGTGGCCCTTTGTGGTGAAGTTAGAACATAATTCAACTGAAACAAAATTTATAGTTTCTATTCCTGTTTACTTGCAAGCTGCAGCACAGCCAATTTCTACAGGAGGTTTGAAAAGTAGCATTTTAAAACTGCAGCGAAACTTTCTTTAGGATGGGATTGTTTATATCTAAATCACTCTCTAAAATGTTGTTGGTTCGTCTGATTGGTTGAACTTCTGGAGAGAAGAAAGACTGGAGAGAAGAAAGACTCTAGATCATATGTGCCAAACTCAGGGCCCGGGAGCCAAATCTGGCCCGCTGTAGCTTTTTATGTGGCCCTCCAAACTTCAAATTAAACAAATCCTTCCAGTTTTTCACAAATCTGCAAAACTTTTCTCAAAAATTGATCAAAACCATTGGGTTTAAATGACTGCTGCCTCAGCCTTACTTGATGTTAAGCTATAGTCCGTAATCGATACGGTGGGTAATAAAAAGTGGTCTCCTTTGTGCGTATGCATGTTAGTTTAAACACAAAATATAAATTATCAAAATAGGTATTTTAAAGTGTTTTTAGAGGAGGTTCCACTGCAGTACCAGTCATGGTTTCACAATAACAGATTTTGCTTGATGATAAATCGTCCCAGAAATTATTGCAATAAATGATATTGTTGCTTTTAGATCAGTTTCAAGTAATATCATAAGAATGCAAGAACACATTTTCTCAAATATCAATAAATCTTAAATTGTAATGAATATTTAACACTGGAAGACATTTTAAATATCCAAATTTAAATAAACAAAACAACAGAAACGACAAATAAAACAAATTATTAAGTCGTAGTAAACAAAATTATCCTTCAAATAAAGGGATAAAATCACCTGGAAACTTTTATCATTCAGTTTTTGGAAGAAATGAAGAAAAACGATAAATCATGACCTTGTTTCAACGATAGTTTGGTTTATTGCTTATTGCGACAGGCCTGTTTGTAATACAATCCTGAAACAGTATTTCAGTATTAAAGCTGCTGCTTCCAGGCATGGATGGAAATGCGTTTCCACGGAGACGGCGGCGTACAAAGCGTCTCTGTTAATACTCTGAATGTATTGACATGATTTGGACCTCCCCTCTACACCCTCGCTCGGTGTCTGCCGGTCCCTGAAGGCGAAGCAGCAGCAGCAGCAGCAGCAGTGCATCCTGGGAGTTTCTGAGGAAGGAGGTCATCCGGGGTCTTGATTGGGGTGCGCGGCGCGCCCTTATCAAAGCGCTGCTGTATTTCCAAGGAGAAGGCTGCGGAGATGAACCTCAGCTCTCCCCATGTGGCCTTTTCAGTTTTGTCCTCCTCTTCTCCCGATTTCGTCTGAGTAATGAGCCTTAGGCGAGGCTGGCTAATTAGACCTGACATCACACTCTAACTCGCTCTGCTCGGCTCCCCTGCACACTCCGTACATATGCGCTCGCAAACGTACACGCTTAGCTGCAAACCGCACGAGCTGCCGTGCACGCCCACACTCGCTCAAACACCTCGCCGTGTTTCTGCGCGCCTGTCAGGCCTCACGCTGCACTGCTCTGAGTGCTAAAGCTGCGAGCGTCCCCCTCTCTGCGCGAGGAGACGCTCGGAGAGGTGAGGACGGCGGATCGTCGGAGATCTAAACCGAGACGCAGCGTGGAATATCTCGGCGCAGGAGAGATTTTTATTTATTTTTTGTCACCTGAAGAAGGAAAAAAAAAAAGGGAGGGGGATTTATTTGCTCCCAACTTCAGATCTGGTGATGCAATTATCTCTTTTGGAGACTTTTTGTCCTGGATGTCTTTCAACAAGTTGTTGAAGCTGCAGTATAACTTTTTTATAAAGTAGGTTTTTTACATGTTTGTTAAAGTTGTCACTATGTTGTGACAGTTCATGAGCAGAGCTGTGTAGAAACTAGTTACATTGGAGGGGAAAAATCACTTTTTGGAGTATTTTTAATACACTGTGCTTTTTACTTGAATAATTTTATCATAAAGTATTTCTACTCCTACTTGAGTAAAATTTCTGGATTTTCTACCCACTGAATGAAAACCAAGCACATTTTAATCAAAAATTCACCAGAGACTCAGACCTGCAGTTTTTGTTAAAGTTTCGTAAGTTATGTTTATTTTCGTCATTTTCTTATGTCTGATTTTATTTTTTACTTTGATAAATTGTTGTCATTTTCGTGCTTAAAATACTAAAATTTTGGTTTGTCAGATTGCGCAATTTTTAAATATTAAATGATTGATAGTTTGATCAGTTACTCAGGACTTTTTATCAAATACTTTTTTATTCTTTGAGTAATTTTTTTGGCTCCTTTCACTTCTGGGTAATTTCTGGTGATGAGACAGATAATCTGAGAAAAGATTAATCTCCTTCACGTCCTCCCTGAGCTGCTACTGCTGTCTCCAGATCAACCAATCAGAGCCAGGAGGAGGGTCTTAGCGCTGTCAATCATCCTCATGTACTTGCTGCTAACTGTGCCAAAATAAACCAGTAAATCAATTATTGATTATGAGTGCAATGATGCCCATTTGTATGATTTATTGTTTTTCCATTTTCTCTCTCTACCAAAAACTGGATGATGAAAGTTTTCAATTTGGTGTTTTAGTCTCAGCTAAACTTTTTTTTTTAAGTATACAGAGACTTCATAATTCATTTTATTTGTTGTTTTTGTTTATTTATTTTGGATATTTAACATGTCTTCCAGTTCCAGTGTTAAATGTTCATCAGAATATAAAGTTTGTTGATATTTGAGAAAGTGTTCTTGCATTATTGTGGCATTGAATTATTGTCTCAAAACAACAAAGTTATTGTTTATAGCAATAACTTATGGGAGGATTTATCGTCCAGAAAAACAGGCCTAGCTGTAAGTTTGACTTTTGAGACTTTTCACCATTGCAGAGGAAAATGTTGATCCCAGAGGAGAGTTGCTGTTTAAACTGCATCAGGATTCCCAGACGTCGTCGTTATTAGGACAGCTGCTGCGTTGTTCCCTTAAAACATGATGTCTGCTCTCTGTTTCCTTTAAATGGCCCTGATTTATGCTCTAATGCACTGAATAATTCAAAACAGCCCTTTAAAGCTGCCTTCCTGCTGCGTGCTATTTGATATTTATGTTTCTAGCTCTGCTGCTAATCATTGCAATTACATAAAGGATTATTGAGGATTATTTTGGAAACTGTTCTCACAGCATATTTTCCTCCTCTATTAAACAAGCCTCTCATCCTGAAAAATGGAAGAGAGCAGCAGCAGAAATATTTCAGAACTGATTCTTTAAGGAACCAGATGGCTCCTATTTATTATGACATTTAAGTCATTTTCTCAAGTACTTTCTGTGATTATTATTATTATTATTATTTTTATTTTTTTCTCTTTTTGATAGATGCACACATCACTTGTGGTTTCAGGCGCTGCTGAAAGAGCAAAATGAACAGAACATGTTCAAAAGTTGTTTTCAAAAGAGGAAAACGTTTATAATCTCAGAGGGAAACAAATTCAAAACTTGTAAGATCATAAAAAAGTTTTTTGTTTCAGTGTGTGATGCGAACAGTTTGTCCAAACATTAAACAATTAAAACTTTTTTATAAGGAAATGATCTACAGTAAATACGAGAAACTATCTGTTATATTATGTTGTTGTTGTTGTTATAGTATCATTAGCATCAATATTATC
This sequence comes from Poecilia latipinna, assembly GCF_001443285.1. Classification (NCBI taxonomy): domain Eukaryota; kingdom Metazoa; phylum Chordata; class Actinopteri; order Cyprinodontiformes; family Poeciliidae; genus Poecilia; species Poecilia latipinna. Next base: position 44,122 of record NW_015113306.1, on the reverse strand, counting down.
GTTGTTATTGTTGATACTGTAATAGCTACGGTGGGCAGAGTGGCTAAAAGTTGTACTGAAGTGTCGCAATACTTGAACATATTTTTACTCCATCCGCCAAAAAAAATTACTCAAGTAAAAAATATATTTGGTAAAAAGTTTACTCAAGTACAGAGAACTGATCAAAAAAATCAATCATTTAGCATCATCAATCGGTCCTTTTTAAAGACCAAAATCAAGATAATTTATGCAAATTACTCAATTACAAAATAATAAAACCAGGCAGTTTTATTATTGCCTGATAATAAAGTTATTAAAGATTGTCAGGTGATTTTGGATTTTCCAAAAAAAACTGAATTTTCCAAATCAATTTCCTTCAAAATAAAACTTGTAACAAAATCTGCTGGTGAGATTCTGGTGACTTTTGGTTGAAATAAGTTGTTTCTTCACTCTGTAAAGTTACCAACAGTGAGAAGAAAGAAAGAAACATTTCATTGTAGAGTTTTTTATTTTAGAAATGCACAACTTTCTGTGTTTCTTTACAGAAGTTAAAGTTTTGTTCTCAGGAATTGGGTTTTTTCTCAAAGTGACCAAACTCTACAAACGGTAACAAAACAAAACCTTTTTCCATTTCTGACACCTAAGTTATTTGGAGATGTTTTTGTTTTTTAATTTAGTTTTTGCTAAACTTTGACTGTGTTGAGGTTGATTGTTTTAAAATTTTCATTTTTCTTTTCTCTGGTCTTTTGTCTCGTCTTTCAAACTAAACAGAAGAATATGTTTCCCCTCAGTGTTTCTTTTCAGCCACTGGTTTCAAAATAGATTTTTTGAGTGAATAATTTCTTTTTTTTTTTTAATTATCTTCTACTCTGAAAGTTGTGCAAGGACTAAAAATCCACTAATTTCCATGTTTGGGATGGAAAAAAATCGATTTTTTTGAAACATCTTTTATTATTTTTCTCAAACAAATTGATCAAAACCAATGTTGATGCCAAGGAAGATTTGTTTTTATATACGAATGTGAAATAATTACAAGTTAATAGCATTAAAAAACATGTAGGATCTTAAGGTATTTTTAGAGAAAAGCATTTTATTTTTACCGAGTTTTGTTCATTTGCAGTCTTTAATGCTGCAATAGGAAGATAAAACCTGTATTTTCTGCTTATTATTAAATATATTTTTGTGAAAACTGTGCCTTTGGGGGAAAAAAAGTTCAAATTTTCCAAACAAAAAGATGAGAGAATGGGCGATTTGTTTCAGTCCCTCCAGTTTTGTTTGTTTGTTTTGTTTTTTGTTTGTTTGTTTGTTTTGCATTTCTGCTGTTGTAAAAATTCTCACAAAATCAACAAATCCCTGCATTTTTTCCAAGCTAATCCTATTTCGTAGTTGTTGTTTGTTTTGTTTTTTTTTCAGATTTTTTGTAAAAATTGTTGGCGATATCAGGTTTAAGTGACTGCTAACTCCCACCCACAGGTGGCAGTATTTCTTATTTCTTAGGTTTTAGTTAATAATTGATATGGTGAGTAGCAAAAACTCAAATTTAACGCTATAAAAAAGTAAAAATATCACAAAATTCATTGCAAAATCACAAACAGTTATGATTACTCACTGAGTGGGATGCTTGTGTCACACTGATGTTGCCCAGGTCATAAGCACATAAAAATAAGTCAAACTACTTTAACTTTTGGACTGTATTTAGTTCATTTTATTAACTTAAACATAATATTAACCAGCTTCTGTTTAGTTTTTTTGCCCTCATTTGAAAACTAACGAAGCAAAGGTTCATATTTTGATCTGGTTAAACTCTAAATGGATGTGTTGTGTTTCTGCTGCCTGGTTGAGCTCCTGCTTTACCCAGATCCTGAAGATGTTTTGGAAACAGACGGATGTATTTGCTGTAATTTTCCCTCTAATAAAACAGGAAAACTGTTTTCTGGTTTCTGTTAAACTGAGAATTCGGATGCTGTTGTCTGTTTTTTTAAGTAATTGTCTTAATGTTGTGCATTAAATTTTGAGGAAGGAGTCGTTTATGTAAACAACCATGTCTAAGAGATCGGAGCGTAACTCTATCTATTATGCATGACACAAAAGCACTCTCCATAATATCTGTGACCTCTCTGCTGCCAATGCCTGAGTATAAAAATTATTGATTTGTAAAGTAGGCAGTAAATCAGCTGGACCTCTCTGTAAAAATGCGCCTCAGCAATGCATCTTAAATGCGTCGCTGCAGATCTCTCTTAAGAATGACGATCTGGGGCGTCAAGCTTCTTAAAGGGGCAGTACTATGTAAAATCGACCCGTTTTTTAGCTTTACATGATGCTACATTCTTATTCCTTCATCAAAAGCGTGGTTGATGTGAACGCAGCATAAATGTCAAAAATCTGACCTCAAAGTGCAACGTGTCCAGCTTGAAGCTTCAGATGCGCGAAACACGCTCGGTGTGAACGCAGCGTTAGACCTCTCAGGTGTTCTGGTTCTGGAGATACAAAGCAGAACCAGAACCAAAGCAGCATTCAGCTTCTATGCACCACAAATCTGGAACAACTTTACAGAAAACTACAAAACAGACGAAATACGGACTTCCTTTAAAAACCCGCCTGGTTAGGTTTGCTTCTGAGCCATAATAATCGTAAAATTGATCAACATATTTGATGATGATAAAGACGCCACGTCTGATTCTGGGTTCTCAGTTGTTGACTGTATTCTGTGTTTATGACTTTATTTTTGAATTTTTATGATGTAAAGCATTTTGAACTGCTTTGTTGCTGAAATATGCTTTATAAACTAGATTGATTGATAGCCTGGCAGCCCGCCAGGCTCATAATATAATATAATACAGTTTCTATAACAAGTGAAGGTAAAATAGTTACTCGATTGTGCTATAAAATGGCATTTTGTGCCTGAAAACACATCGTACTGCCTCTTTCAGGCAGGAATTTGAGGATTTGAAGTAGCATGTCCAAGATCCATTGTTGTATTAGTATTTGAGGATTATTGATTTACAATACCACCCACTCGTTCATCAGAAAAGGGGATTTAATGAGCGCATCACACTTTCATTGATTTCTGCTTCAAAGCCGCCATCGTAACCACAAAGTGTTTCTCCTCCTTTTCAAGTCGCCTGAAACAAAAAAGAAAGCAGGAAAAGATTGGTGGGTAGCATCTGCTGCAGCCTGTGCCTGTTTAAGAAGGCTGACACATGACTGAATAATGTCCTTGTTTGTGGCTGGCGGAGCTTGTGTTTGCATTCAGTCTTTCTTCTGCAGGGAGATGACAGGTAAAGCCTTTTCCTTGCGCTTGTTTGCATCTCCTGGTTTCCTTTGTGGGTCTGTTTTTGCGAGAGGAGACTCTCTGAACGACTTCCAGGCACGGCTCAGCCACGGTCATCGCTATAGCAACTCTGCTGCCGTCAGGACTCTCCGAGATGCTGGATGTAATTAAACTGTGGCATGTAGGAGGAAAGAAATTGGAGTCTGTTTTTAAGTGAAACTAAATGTCGTAATTACATCTTATGCTGTTAAATACGTCGGGATGGGATTTAATTAGACGGAGAGGCTTCCCGCTCTGCGCTCTCCGGAGGGAACGCTCTGCGGAAGTTGAAAGCGATTCGATCCTGCTCTTCTTTCACTCACCAACCCTGAAGTGACTCTCATAGCCTGATGAAATTAATGTTTGGAAAACAAGTTGGTGGGATTTATTAAAAGTAACCATCTCTAAGCCACTGTTAGTACCACACTGTGGATTACAAGGTTGTATTAAATGAGTGGATAGGAGTTGATTTTGGTCAAGGTTAGGCCTGCCACCATAACAAATTGGACAATAAATTGTGCCAGAAGTTATTGTGATGAATGATAATGTTGTTGTTTTGAGACCATTTCATGTAATTTAATGGAAAATAATGCAAGGACATAATGATCAATAAACTTTAATTTATCATGAACATTTTACACTTGAGCTAGAAGACATTTTAATATCCAAAATAAATAAACTAAATGGTAATAAAATGAAATATGAAGTCTCTGTGAACAAAATTATCCTTCAAAAAAAGACTAGTTGAGACCAAAGAATCAGACTGAAGACTTTTATCATCCAGTTTTTGGTGGCAAGAGAGAAACTATAAATTATACAAATGGAAATGATTGAGCTTGTTTCAATTCATCGTGAAATTAATTGATTTATTGATTATTGTGACGGGCCACGTCAGTGTTTTGCCAACAGTCAATTAAACTAACCTAGACACCCAAAACTTAAATTTTGGGTGTATAATAAGTGGCAAAATATACTTTAATCAAATAAATTAAGTGGATTTCATTCATTTTTTACATAGTTAAAACGTTACAGTCAGACAGCGGAGGAGTGTGGGAGATGTGCCGTCAGACCGTCAGTTCCCAAAACCACACACACCAAACCTCATAAAAGCACATATTTTTTTCATCTTAAACAAGTGGTATGAACTTTTGAATAAAAAAAAAATGCTTAAGTTAAACTTTTTTTTCAATGTAAAAAATGTCAAGTGTTTTAATGCATAACGTTCAGAACAATTCATTTCTGCTCAAGCAAACCTGCAAACGGAAGAGAGCAAAGTTTTGAACATTTTTACAACTGATTTCAGTGTTAGAAAAATAAAATATTTGCTAATGACATCATGTTTACTTAATGTAATTAGGTTAACAAATTTGAAATTGGCTGAGAATAAACACTCAAGATTAGTTTAAGGGCATTGTTTACCAATGACGAAGGATTTTTCAGGACTTTCTTTTTTTTCTCAGAATTTGTCACTTATTTTTCAGAATTCTAACTTTTTTCCAGAATTCTTTTTTCCTTTCTAGGATTCTGACTTTTTTTCTCACAATTTTGACTTTTTTCTTCAGAGTTGTTTAAACTCAAATCTACCAGGTTGTGGGAACTGACGGTCTGATGGGACAGCTCCCTCACTCCTCCGCTGTCTGACTGTAACGTTTTAACTGTGTAAAAAAATTAATGAAATCCACTTAATTTATTTGATTAAAGTATATTTTGCCATTTATTATACACCCAAATGTAAGTTTTGGGTGTGTAGTTCAGTGTGTATAAAGTTCAAGTTTACAAATTAAACAACAAGGAAGAAATAGTTTTAATATGCTAATAACAGAATTGGCATAATCCTAATATTTGAATGTTTGGTTATTTATTTGGATTTCGACACAAATTGACAGAATTAGATTTCTTATTTCTTTTTTTTCTCTTCCATACTCTTGCTTCAATTATTTGGTTCAATTAAAACGTCTAGAAAGAGAAATCTGCCGACTCATTCTTATTTCCCTTATCGGTTTACCATGGAAACATTTTGACCAAATCACTTATTCGCATGTCTTGAAAATGCCAAGATGTTTATGCTATTTAGTTTATGTACAACTAAACAAAATTCATTAAGTTATTTTAGGTTTCTGTGCTTTTATTTGTTTTTATATGCTGCAATAACTGATTCTTTCAAGGAGATTGGTTTGCATAGATTTAAGTAAACACAACCTGTTTTCTTGTTCTTTAAACCCACCACAGCTACACACACACACACACACACACCGTTTGTGTCGGTCAATACATCAAAATGTGACATTCAACTCGTGGACGCCTGCTCCACTTCACAGATTACTCTCCTTGCTGTGTGAAAATGACGAGGGATTGTTCAGCACTTTGTGGCCTGAGGTAGGGATGAGTCTGGAGTTCAATTTTCATAAGCGCCAAACACTGACATCTCGCAGGGCTGCGAATGAGCGATCGCAGCCGATGGGAAGCTGCCAGGCGGCGAAGACCTGCTGTCTGCTGCACCGCTTATTTACTAAAAAATAAAAAAAGAAGGCCAGCTGGTTTATTTAGACCTTTGAAGTGCAATATAGATATTTATCAAATGACTGAGAGTAATATTCCTCTTCTTGCAGTGCAGTTACTTAATTAAACGTAATTTAGAGCTCGACCATTTGCTCTGCTGGGATGAGATGCTGGATTTACTCCAGGAAAGAGGATCCACCTTTCGGGAGATTGGTGATTGGCTGAAACCTGCATATGAAGCCGATCTTATCAACCTCAACAAAAGTTTAAAAATCAGCCGCTGTCCTCTTCTGCTCTGCAGAGACGGGTTTGACTGGGCCACCAGTTCATCTCTGCATGTTTGCAGTTAACAGTCATCCCACTGTTACCAACTCAGCAACTTTCTTGCTATATTTAGCAAAAAAGAAATAAAGGAATTGGCCAAAATCGGAATCGGCAGGTCAAGTTTTTTTCAGTCAGAAAATTGCAATCAGTGCAAACCTGCTGGAAATAGTAATTTGTTACTATGTATTTCCTCAAGAAACCAATCCATTTTCTTTACTGATTTCTTATTTTCAAATTTAATTAGTTTCTTTAATACTTACTTTACTTAGTTACTTAAAAAAAAAACTATGCGCAACCTGAAAAAAGCGATATGCCTTTCAGCCTAATTGTATTCTACATATCCATCTCTTTAAAATTTGTTTCCATCTTTTTACTTCATGCACATCAACATAAATTTAGTGAAATGTAACAATATCTGATCTGAAGAATTTCATCTGCATATTCAAGAAATTTCCAAAAGTTGAACATCGTTGATTTTTGTTTTATTTGGATCTTGTTTTTATTATATTCTTTGTTTTATCTTTTTACTTAGGAGTCTGGAATAAAGATATTATGATTTTGAAACTTGAAAACTTTCCAAGCTTTTTTCCTAGTAAATTTCTCTGATTAATCTCAAACTTTTGAGATTAATCAAAATCTCAAGAGATTAATTTCAAACTGAAACATTTCCAAGTTTTTTTTTCTAGAAAATGCATGAGATTAATCTTCAAATTTTCAAGCTCAGAAAGGTTGTAGAAAATTTCTAAGATTAATGTAAAAATTTCAGAGTTTTTCTGGTTTCTCTTTTTTCTTTTCTCTGATATGCCGTCGTAAACAACAAGCTACTTGGCTGCATGTTCTGTTAAAGCTTTCAGGGCTGACTTCACCTCGATATTCAGCATTGTTATAGCCCATAATTTAAACCTTTAGGGTTTTATTATACACATAATAAAAAGAAAAATTAATGTGCTTGTAATGTAGCAAAATAAGAAAAAGTTCAAGGGGAGTGAATACTTTGCCAAGGCGCAGTAAAAGTTTCTCTGATGCCGATGAGCCAGAACATAAAGAGGATGAAAGTGAAAATGAAATTCACGGTTTTTCTGCCGTTGCTTTCAAAGCGCTGCCACATTAGTGAGGTGTTACTCCGTAATGGCTGGTATCTGCTTCAGCCCACAGCAGGTATTATACGAGCAAACTTCAAATTTGAACAAAAAGAACCTGCATATGAATTTCTTCAAAAAAGAAAAGTTTACAAGAAAGAAATTAGAGCTAGCGCTGCAACTTCAACTTTAAAAAGTAGCTTATTTTTTCCCTGTCTGACTGGAATAATGAGTCAAAAGTACCTGCAGTGACTGGATCTGATAAGTTATCCAGGATCTGTGGGTTTACAGGCAAAGTTTTATTGTGAAGTATTGTGAAAGTTTGTAAGCTTTCACGTAGAAACTTATTTCTACGTGAAAGTTTGCTAATTATCAGGTCAAACTTTACTCCAAGAAAATTTTCGACTCCAAATTGAAGAAAAAATGTCCTTGGCTCTTCTTTGGAGCTCTTGTACAGAAGAGGAAGAGGGCCGTCAGGGAAAAAAACAATTAATTCAGATTTTTTTCCTTGAAATTCCAACATTTTTTCAAAATTCTCACAGTTTTCCCCTCAAAATTCTGATTTTTTTTCCTCATAATTCTTTCATATCAGAATTTTGTCTTTCTGTCAGAATTCTAANTTTTTCAAAATTCTCACTTGTTTTTCCTCAAAATTCTGGCTTTTTGTCAGAATTTTCACTTTTTTCTCACAATTTTCTTGTTTTTCCTCAGAACTGTTTAAACTCAAATCTATCAAATAAATGTGGGGCAGGCTTTCAGTGTGGATAAATTCAATAACAAGGAAGAAATGGTCTTAATATGCTAACAACATAATTGGCATATTTGGTTATTTATAGATTGCCAGGGTTATAGTTCATATTCCCTTACTTAAATTATTTGGTTCAATTAAAACTCTTCAAAGTGAAAACTGCCAACTCATTCTTACGCCTCGTATCTGATTTCTAGAAAAGTTCCCTATAATGCTCTGGTTTATTCTCAACAAACTGTTGTGTCTGACTCAAAATACAACAATAATTGAGTAAGAGATGAAAAGCTGATGATAGAAAAGGGGGAGGATGAAGCCTGAAGCTGTGAAAATGTAAGTTAAGTGCTGACCTCGGTGGCCTAATGGCTCCAAATAGCATCGGAGCGTCAGAGCAGCCAGGAGAAGAAGAGCCTCTGCTGAAGGGTAATGGGTAAAGTGGTGCTTTCAAGTTGTGAATGGGGGGGACATGACAATGTCTGGGTGCTATTAGATGGATTGAGACTGACCAAAGGAGGGTGAGAAGTATGGTGATGGTGTGCCATTTCTCAGTGCTGCAGGAAACCGAGTCTCACCCCTGCTTGTGTCAACTTTCTTTTCTTGTGTTCATGGAAAGGTTGGGTTTTTGTGTGTCTATTTTTTGCTGGAAATCCTACTCCCTTATGCTGTCATTTCTCTGAATATTATGAATAAATAAGGGGAAAAACGTCAGAAAAAGTTGTTTTTTTTACACATTTCTGCCAAGAACTCTGCTCTGTGGCCACATTGTTACTAAATTATGGTGTTGCTGGTTTACCAGATGACATATTCTCTGGTAAATCTTAAACCACAGTCGGTGCTTCTGCTCCTTGTGCTTAATCGTGCAGAAGCTCATATTCAAATGTCTTGCAAATGCAGTTAATGCCGTCTTGTTTGTGCTGATTTAATATATTTAAACATGTAAGTTTTGTACTGAACTGATAAAACATACTTTCTGATAAATTCAGTGGTGGATACCGCTAACTAAGAAGTTTGTTATGCTAACATTAAGCACTGATCTAGTAGTTCTGCTAACGTTAAAGAGCTAGGATTAGCTAACATGCTAAAGCGCTAAATTCAGCTGTGTGATACTCAATGTGTCAGTGTCACAACGTGTTACAAATAGTATACCACTCTGATCAGGAATAAATTAGTTTAATACCTGTATGGTTGTGCTTCAGCAAGTGATTCTTTCATTTGTGGTTTCAGTTGTTAAGTTTTGCTAACCCTGTTGCTAATTTTGACCACGATACGGCTTCAGTCTGAAAGGACATCCACCGATTTTAAACCTTTTATTGACAGGCTGCATTCCTGCAGCGATGCATTCTGGGTACAGAATAAACTAGAATAGAAGAGAGGCAATGGGTCAGCTTCAGCCACTTCAAAATAAAAGCATGAATATAAACATCTAACTACTTTAAGACTTCTGAACACTCGACTAGAAAAAACTTCAACACAGATGTTGAAATTTATTCAGTAGGAAGTTTACAAAAAGAAAAGTAAATTGGGGGCCATTTAGAAGTGTTGTTTAAACGAAGTTAACTGTGCCAACTTCCTTAAAGTTAGCAAAAATGCTAAAGTCATCTGTTGGAGTGGCAGCATCAACACCAGGGATTTTAAAAAGCTCAACAAGCTGATGAAAAGATCTGTTCTGTTCTGGATACTCTGAAGATGACGGTGCAAAGAAAAACAAGAAAAACATCACAGACAACACTGAGCATCCTCTAAGTCGGTCTTCAGTCAGAGGCTTCTTCAGAACCACTGAAACACAGACCTCTACAGGAGAGCCTTCCTACCCACAGCATCATAATTTACAACTCTTTTAAAAAAGTAGAATAATATGAGTTATAAAAAAAGGATTTTTGATTTTAATTTAATTTATAGGCTAATTATTACTGTTCGTGAGATGTTTATTTAAATATTACACTCCAACAAGATGTTTCAAGTTATAAAACTTGAGAATTTATTTATGACACATGGCATTATTAAGATATAAATCCACTCTTTTCAAACTCAAAGACGCAGCGACATACTCGTCTTATTTGCCAATTTTTCCAGGAAGAAATGTATGAGTTTAATTCTTAGAAATCCTCCAGTAAAATGGAGCTTATGTCCCAGTTTGACTGACTTCAACGTTTACAGCTAATAGACCATTCAACACATATAACTTGCTGGAGGATTCAAAGTCATCGGTTATGACCTCCTTTATAGGAATGTGGCCTTTAATTTTGGGGTATTACTATTGAAAGCACAAAGTAATGAACCAGCTGAGCTCTGACATTTGCTGCCTTTTAAGGAACTAATCAAAGTAATAGATGCCATTTAATAGAGATGATTGAAGTTTTTAAATCGAATGACTTTTATATCCCTTGACGCCTTACTTTGACTTTGGTAGACACCTTATTCTCCCTCTTTCAACAAAAGGTTTATTTCTACTACTTATTCCTCAGTGGCAGAAGCAGAACAGGAGCTATTAGAAAGATTTTAGTTGGTGAAAGTTTTGACTGATATTTACTGTTCTAGATAGCATCAACCTGATAAACAGACAATCCTAACTTCTTAAAGGGAACTTATTTTGCAAAATTAGCAATTTATATGTTTTTTTCTTACATTTGGGTCAATCCAAGCGCCTAAAAAAACCTTCCAGCCATTTTTAGCAATAAGTTGATGTTTATTGGTGTCTGGAAAAATGAGCCATTTCAAAAACCTCCCACCTACCCTGTAGCGCACGTGTGTCAAACTCGAGGCCCGTGGGCCAAATCCAGCCCGCCGTAGCTTTTTATGTGGCCCTCTAGATTCTAGACTAAACACTAAATGTGGTTAAATATTATATAATCAATCAAATCAATGCATTTTTATCTGTTTATTACCAAATTATATAAATCAGTCCCTTCAGTTTCTTGAGAATTATCACAGGAATTCACGCTAAATCAACAAATCCTCTCACTTTTTTGTGCTAATACGTAATCGGGAGTTTATTACAGATTTTTCTCAAAAACTGTCAAAAATTTTCTTACTTGTACTAAACAGCTTCCTCAGCCTTAATTAATGGCAGATTATAGTCCATGATCTATACAGCGAGTAATAAAAAGTCACATTTACCGTCATAAACAAGCGCAAATATTGCAAATATTTCTAAATTAGTGTCATAAATACTTTGATTTTTATTTAAAAAAAATCACAAAGAATGAAAAAAATCCTAGAGGGACTAAAAAGATGTTCATTAATATTTAATTTTAAGGATTAATTTATATTTTAACATTTTGTGAACAGGTTTTATCATTCTGGTACAACTGGCCCTTTAAGAGCCTTCATGATCTTATTTTGGCTCAGAACAAAAATGAGTTTGACGCTGACCTTTACTGGTCCGATATTTAGGAAGATGAAGCATTGAACTCTGATGAGTTAAGTAAGAATAAAACTCCATATTTGATTTAAAGTAATGTGTGACCAATAACAATGAAAAACAGCGCAAGAATGAAATGAGGTGGTTTTGTTAACCAAACAGGGAAAATGTGCTAATATAAAAGTTGAAGATGTTTTAAAATGTATTTTTGCTATCATACGTCCCTGGAAATCAAATAATTGGAATAGAAACCCCTGGATACACGGAGCCTGATGCAGTTCGCTTTGATCGTTTGATCATTAAAATGAATACCTTTCTGTCAAAACTGCAAAAGCTTGTAAATGCAAAATCAAAGCCATGTTTCTTTTGCATGATACTTGTTTACGGAGCAGCATGAGGTCGAACTGGAATTAAAATCTGAGTTTTTCAGTTGCTTCAATGTTAGCAGTCGACAGGACCAAGAGACACTTTCCCAAACCTCGAATAAGCTGTTTCCTCCTCTGGATCCTCAGACAGATTGCCGGGTTAAAGAGGTCTCCTAGCCGGCAGTTCTGTGGTGATTCTTTGCTCCGCTGGTGGAGATGATGATAGCAATATGTTTAAAGCTTCCAGATGTGAAATCTTAATCAAAATGAAAGCGCACAAGATCAGTAAAACTCAATGAGGTGGAAGCCTGATCCTCGCTAAATAACCCATCTAATTTTCTCCCTGCGAGAGGCAATAGAAGCTAGCATTTATTCGCCAGAGATGTCTTTTTATTCGTCGATACAGCACTTGAGTGGGGCATGGAAATGAAGTGAGCTACGTTCATTGACAGAAACTGAATGAGGGGTAGATGAGAGGGCGACAGGTGCAGGACACTAGTGCCTTTGTGTCACATCCTCTTCACAAACCTAATGGAGCTAATCACAAATTGCATTTAGCATAGTGTTATAAATACAGTTTGCCTGTTAAATCTTGTTTTCTGTAAAAACTTCTTCATCCACGCAGTTTATTTGTGTGTGTTTGATGCTGGAGTTGGTTTTCGTCGGTGTGTTTTTCCTCACGGTTCAGTCAGGCTTGGTGCTATTTGGGACACTGATGAAAGGGAACGAGGACAAAAAGTGGCTCATTCCTAACTGAAGGCATTGTCTGTGTCAATGGGCTTTCGAAGTGTTTTATCAGCAGAGCACAAAATGGTTGTGTGAAATTTGCTGTGCAGGCTTAACTGAACTGGCAGTGGAAGAACTCTTTTCTTTTCAAGATGTCTTGCTCAGGGGTGTACAATTTCCACTGTTCACACTTTGCTTGACGCATGTTTCTTATTTGCACCCTATTGATCTGGTTCTCATTGGGCCTTCGGTCGCAGAAGGGTTATTTAATATTTCTTCTCTCTTATAGCACGAGTCTTTGAAGTCTGATGTGATTATGTAAATATGCTATGAGGATCTGAAATGCGAGTCGTCAACTACCCACCCAGATGAGAAAGAAAGGAAATGGAGAGGGGCGAAAAGCTGTTTTTGGAATTTAAGAAAGCAAGTAGGTAAAAAAAAAAACATGAAAGAAATCACCGTAGGAAAGTAAAGATTTAAGCTGGCAATAAGTTTTTAATGCAAACTAATGACGTGACGCCTAGCCACCATTTAAAGGTGACCTTATATGATTCCTTGAATAGCTTAGGATAGATCTATGGGCTGTCTTACTTTAGCTTTATACTTTTAATATCGGAGCAAGACCTAGAGAAATCCCTGTTAGTTTATTAACAACCCAGAGCAAGAATCAAACATGGAGAACCAACATTTAGCTTTATACCTCACTAATCCAGAGAAATATCGTTTATAGACTAATAATCCCCTATTAGATTATAAATTATGGGCCACCTATTCTTATTCTTATTAAGAATAAGAATAGGTGAATAAGAATAAGAATAAATATGGGTAACCAATATTTAATCTTTTACTTTTGATTTTTTTTTTATTTTACTTTTGTTGCCGTTACCCTTACCTTTTTGTCTTTCTTTTGGTTTGTTGTCTGTATTTCCTTCTAATTTATGATATTATAAGATAATAAGATGATCTTACCTTACCTATATAAAACATGTTTGTTACATTTTTTTTGCACAAATTAATTGTTGGATAATGAGCTCCTTTCAGATTGAGCTGTTTCAGGACGTCTTGTCACTTTAAATTGAAATAAGCTGCCTCTGGCCACGCCCCCTAACTCAGTGTTTACACAAACAAGTAAAAATGGCTGCAAATAGATGTGGAATTATACAAACACTCTTCTTTTCCACTATTTTAAGATCAGCTGATGTCCTGGACCTCAGCTTGGGTTGCTAGGTGACGGGCTGGGCTTTGCTGGGGTTGCTAGGTAACGTGGCTGGGGTTGCTAGGTGACGGGCAGAGCCTTCTGATTTGTGACATTCCGGAGGTTTCTGTAGCGGCGGCTCTTCACCAAAAAACATAAACTTATTGCCAAAAACTGGCTGCGTGTTTTTATTTTTTTAAGCACTCGATTGTTTTTAGAAGCAGTTGAGACCCGAATTGAAGTATGTGAATTTTTCATTAGGTTTCATTTAAAAAAATGAAATTGTACAGGTAGTTAGGATCACTCAGGATAGCTCTAATACAAGCTTGTTTGAGATCCCATTTTTCATCTTGGTGTAATTTGTGTGAAGACTGAGGCAGCAGGGAGACTGAAGTTAACCCACCATTTTAAGCACCAAGAAAGGAGGTCAGTGTCCAATGCTGGTGACCTAGTGTGGAAGTGGGGGGTGTTCATGCGAGTTCAGCGCTCCACTTTCACCAGCAGTGATGTTAATTACATTTTATGATGCTGACTTCTTCTATATAAACAATGTAAGTGGCTTGAAGAAAACGATTAGGCTTTGCTGTCGTATCATGAGCCTGAAGAAAATGAGCAGGTGCTTAAAGCAGAGCCAACTTAAGAGTATAATGTCATCATTTTCCCTGAAAATGCAGGGTAAAGCTGAAGAAGCTCATCTGAAGCAGAAATACTAGCTGGAGAGTAAAAAGTAGCAGAAATGTTTGAAGGGAGGTTACATTTAAAGAAATCTACAAAAGAAAAAGAAGAATATTGAACCTAAAATCCTGAAATTGAGGCAGAAAATAGCCAAAGTCAGATCGACCTTCCATCTGAATCTGACACGTGGTTAAGATCCTTCTATGATCGTCACTTAATATGATTTACAAGACAACGCAAAAAGACAGACAGTTTAATACCAAAAAACACATTTAACTCTCTTCCCAGTGGAACAGGAAGAAGTTAGCAGCATTAAAGGAAGACAAGCTTTTCATTCAGAACAATTCACTACTGCTTTGTTAATCAGCCAAAGCCTAAGAAATGAGGATGTGGCCCAACCTTCTCACCTGATGCACCGAAAATCCCATTAGGAACTTGTAAGCCATTCAAAAAAGATGAAATCTGCTGTGAGGGAGGAAAAAAGGCGCTGTGGTCATCGCCTGAATGAAACATTTTGCTGCACACTGGAGCTCTCCCGAGAAACATACTACTCCGTTGTTCTTTATTAAACCATTATGAAGGCTAATGTTTTTTTTACAGACTTTTAAAAAATTATTCTCCAGAAATATGGTGTACCTTCAAGATTTTCAGTCTTTGCTCCTCTTTAGTTACAGTAAAAACCAATGCATAACCCCAAATTACTTGTTCAAGGAAAACCAGTCAGTGAACCTTTTACCGTGTTTCTCTTTGTAATCACAAATCTGTTTATTTAATTGGGTTTTGAAGCAAAACATCACCACAAAGTATAGTGAAAAATTGTGAAGGGAAAGAAAAAACATATATGATTGTAAAACATTTACTGCTTCTTTTTTTTTTCGGTGTCCCTTTTGTCTGTTTAGGTGAGGTGTCTGCAATGGCTTTTAATAACTTTGGCTGAAAATTAAAAATAATTTACTAATATTTTTAAATTTAGGTCAAATTGTAGTAATAATATTGTAGCTTAATTCCTGCAATATTATCATTGAATTTCCACAGAGAATGACACCAACTGTACCAATATGGTTTTAGCTTTATGTGCTTTCATATGTTTTACATAATTTTCTATTCCACACACAGAAAAAAAAATCCACTGTTTTTGATAAGTTTTCGGTTTATCTTTATGTTAAACTCTACAAATAGAAATAAGATGGTGGTTTCTTAAAGATACCAACAAACATTCTATATTAGATATTTATCTAAAAGCAAGGTTGGTGGAATCAACTAGCTCACTCATTCTTTGGTTACCTAGCAACTCACTCTTTGGTTGCCTAGCAACACCCTGGTGAGTAACTGGCAAAGTAGCAGTTTCAGGTTCCGCCTCTGACTCATAAGTGCTTAAAAATAAAAAACAAAAGTGTGGAAAGAATGCACCACCAGTTTGGCAGTACTTAAAAGAAACAAATAAAATCAATAATTATCAATATTGACTGATTAAACACATTGAAGTCTGGAGTTGTGACATGCCGCGATATGAAAAGGTTCAGCCTCATGTAAAATAAAATTACATCTCCCTTCTGTTCCTTGTTGAGTTAACATTGTGTTAAACATTCACATTGTTTAACATTGTTCAGTTTTAAACATCGAGTTCTTCCTTCCTCACACATTTTGCTGCAAAAGAGTGAAAGCGAAGTACAGGAGAGTTGAAGACTGACGAGGACAAGTGGTAATTTTACAGTGGTTGAGCTTGTTCCTTACTGGGTGACAGGTGAAAAGTGTTTTTCCACAGAGTAAGTGATGACTTAAGCATTTAAGTTAAATACCGTCTGACTCACCGCAGATATGGTGTGAGATAAAACGTGTAGAAGAAATGTCTGTTTTGGAAATGTGAGGCTGGAAAAGCTGCATGAACAAAAAAAAACACAGCATTTTTAACCAGAGATGATAACGAAGTAGAAATTAGGTGTTTCTATTGAACCGTAATGCTGGAAACAGTAAGCTTCTATATTAATGGTGTTTTCTTCTGCTACTCTGTCGATTTTGGCTTAGCCATTTAGCATCCAAAAATCAATGCCCTGATTGCATTTGCTTTTCTTTTTTTTTAACCTCTGCTTATATCATCACTCAAAATGAAACAATTAAATATCATATATCTTGAAATGTCACCTCATTTTGTTTATTTCTTTGGAGGAAACCTGCCAAGCTTCTGTCAGCGTAACTCAGACTCATTTAGCCTAGGTGCCACCGCACTTCGCAGCTGAACTATGGCATTTCAAGGATTCGAGGAGAATTAACTTTAGGAAACAGGCATAAAGAAAAAGGACAGCTTGGTGATTTGTGGAAAGAACATCCTGCAGGATGGCTTGAACCCATTTAGTGCCACACAGCAGAGTTAGAACAAGGACAAGGTTGGCTGGCATCTGTTTGTCCTCCGCCAGACGCCTGACAGGTTCGGGTAGGAGGTGATGAAGAGGGTTGCGGCGCTCTGATAAGGAGCGGCTCATTTCAGATGCATCATGTGACAGGCATGATTGGATTTAAACACGTAAAACTATAAGCGCTTGAGGAGGATTGTAAGTCCCATATACTGTGTGGATTTAAAAATGTGCGTGGGTGTCTGAAATTGAAATTTGTGCTAAGATTACTCGTCTTTCATAAAGCTCGCCTCATTTCAGGTTGATGTGCAGGATTATTATTTTATGTGGATTTTTCTGGTGAATACAGTCAAAAGATGTGACCACAATCCTATTGTTTGTGCCGCTTCTCCTTGCAGCATCACAATGGCTGATAGGACAACCAGAGAGGGAGGAGTATCCAAAAAGTTTACTCAAGTAAAAGTAACTTTAAGATGACAGTGAAAATGACAATAATTTATACAAGTAACAAAAAAATATAAAAATCGAGCAAAAGAAAAATTCTCCAAATCAGTTTCTTTCAACATAAAACTTTAACATAAACTGCAGGTGTGCGTCTGTGTCTGGTGAATTTTTGGATAATTTTTTTACTCAGTATTTGAGTACTCTTTTACTGGAGTAATTTCTTGGGTGGCTACTTTTGGTTTCTAGTGCAGATATCTTCACATAAGACAACTTAACAGCAACTGTCCAAGAAAAGGGAGTTTATTTTAATTAAATATTTCATTAATATCTATAAAAGTTTCACAGGCAGATTATTTCATTTAGTTGTTTTTTTCCATCAGTATTAAGTAATTATTGACTTAAAACTCCTTTCTTTCTGAAAAGTTACTTATAAGTTAGTCTCGTCTTATTTCAAGTGTACAAAGATATTTGCATTACAAAAGAGACTAAAAATACCTGTTAAAATAACAACTGCGCCATTGTGCAGTCCTTTAAAATCAGTATCATTAATTCTCTACATGTTGTATTATTGTTTAAGATGGAGTAATTAGTCTATTAATCCACTTAATCCAAAAAAAGGAATTGCTTCCCTGATATTTGGGAAACTCTGCTCTTATGCATCAAGTCCTGTCTCCTGCGCCCCTCATGCCTCTGTGGTCAGATTTAATGGCTCCTGCACAAATATCTCCTGCTGCTGTTTGAATCATGTGTAGCGTGAGGGGCCTCCAAGAAGTGACATTTTAACCTTTCATTATCTCCCCGGGTTGTGCACAATGTCGTCTCCAGTATTCCAGCCAGTAAAAGACTGAAGAGTTGCACATGTATAACTAACAGACTGTTCTTTTTTTATTTGTTTGCTTTATTCAGGCAGATTTAAACAATTTGATGCCTTTCATGATCATTTGAAACTTTAAAATGAATGGGATGTTTCATTTAATGATGTAATATTGACTTGATGACTTTAGTTTTATTTGAGAGTTCACGAATGTTTGAGGATTTTTTGCTGTTTATGTGTGAAAAATTTCTCTCACTTGGTAGTTAAAGGGGATCTAATATGCAATATTCACATTTTGCATGTTTTTATATGTCCATTTAGCTTTCTGCTGCTTCTAAAAAAGCTCAACCTTTTTAAAAAAACCACCCAGCCTATTTTTGGGAATAAGTTGATGGTTTTTGGTGTTTGTATATTTCTCCATTGCTGAGCCACATTGTCATTACCTAGCAACCCCAGCTAAGCCCAGCACGTTACCTAGCAACCCCAATGTAGCTCCAGCACATTTGGTCAGCTGGTTTTACTGCTGTATGCGCTGTACAATGGCTGCTGGATTAGGCAAGTGTTGTTGACTTACCCTCCAGAAACCACTTGTTACATTCTTGTTGGTTGTGCAGGAGCCTCCACTTCTGCTTTTCAAAGATGTACAGTTGTACAATAGCCTATCCGTTTGCAACCACTTTCACGTGCCAGTGTAAACGTTGACTTAGGGGCGTGGCCAGAAGCAGCTTATTTAGATTTAAAGTGACAGAGGCCCTAAAACAGCTCAAAATAGGCAGAACTGACTAGACTGAAATCTCATCGCTTAAGAATGATTTTGTGTAAAATATGCAATGAAAATGTTTTATATAGCCCTTAGATCTGTCCTAACATGTTCAGGGAAGAATAATATGTCACAATTAAAGTGACTATTATGTAAAATGGACTTTAAGCTTCTTTTCATGTTATGTTTTTCTCTCATCAAAAACATACATGTAGAATTGCAACCTTTGACCTTTGTGTAACTGCACTGACAGTAAAAAAAAAGAGGAAAATGTGTAAAAATTGATGCGCTTACATTTTGAAATAAATAAATAAATAAATAAATAAATAAATAAATAAATAAATAAATAAATAAGTAAATCCTATATAGAAAACGACCCCTAATAAATACAAATGGGGAAAAAATATTACTTTAAATTTGCTTGGGTGATTTTATGTAATTTCTTTGCAATAGAATCAGTACAATGCTGTTCAAACAACCCTTCACTTGAACTTTAGTGCCATATAATTAGTGTCAACAGTGGAAACAGCAGAAAAGCATCCAGTGTTGTGTCTCTGACTGAAGGACTGTCATTATTCAGCGGTGGTGCTGCTTTCCAGCATCGCTCTGTCAGCAGTGTTGTTGAAAGATTTATACTGATGGCCAGAGTCCAGCTGTTCCTCAGCATCAGGTCTAACAAGAAAAGAAGAGATGGAAGAGTTTTTTTTACATTTTTACAGTAAGAGAAGGAAAAGGCAGGTCTGGTGAGGCATCCTGATGGAAAGAGGATTTGTTTCCTTCACTCTGAGCAGATCATCATGTTCATAACACCAAGGCCTGCCACGATAAGCAATAAATCAATTAATCGCAAACAAGCTCGATGATTTTAATTTGCATTATTTATCTTTTTCTCTCTCGTTTTACCAAAAATTGGATAAAAGTTTTCAGTCTGGTCGTTTGGTCTCAACTAGCTCTTTTTATGAAGGCAATTTTATTTAGAGACTTTATAATTAATTTTATTTGTCGTTTTATTTATTTATAATTGGCTGTTTAAAATGTCTTCCAGGGTAAAATGTTCGTTAGAATTTAAAGTTTATTAATCTTTGAGAATGTGCTCTTGCATTATTTTGCTATAGTCATATTACTTGTTACTTGAAAATGGTTGCAAAACAACAATATTATCATTTATCACAATAACTTCTGGGACAATTCATCGTCAATCAAAATCTTATATGAGCATAGAAACACCCAGTATCTGTGATTTGGACAGCACTTATCACTACAGTATATTTATTTCTCAGAAAAGCCCCAACATAAGCTTGGGGCTTTTACCAAAGAGAAACTGTGAGGAAATGCTGACTATGCTCTCTTTAAGAGAGTAAAAGAAACGTATTCATTGAATGAACCTTTATTCATCCATTAAATCAATAATTTCCTCTTTTTAACAAGTTTATTGATGTACACGTTCAGCCGTATATTTGATAATATGTATTTTTTTCCCCAAAGTTTCAGGTCAAAGATTTGATCCAAGTGAGATTTCCCCTTTTCACTCTAGTTGTACATTTACAAGGTCACATTGATACTGATTCAGTTTCCAACAATGCTTTCCAATCCGCCTGGAAAGACAAACATGGTATGCACGCCACATTCGCCTGCAAAGTGCAATTAGATTATGTTGCGTATAAGAGAAACAGAGGATGTGCTATGATGAAGTTAGTAATGATTTTCCACAGTCATGGCAATATCTTTGATGCCCGGCTGTGTTTCTCCAGATCTATGAGGCCAAAACAAATGTGAGAAAATGATTGGAGAGAAAAGTGTTAAAGTCATTTAGAGCTTCACAAGACATGAAGACGATGAGATTGGAGCTCAAGGACAAAGAGAAGTTTTAAAGTCATCAAATTTATAAACGTATGCAAAATAAAATGGTTTTATTTTGAACTGATCCAAACTTTTTGCTAGTAATTGACTCTCTAAGGGCCGTTAATTAGGCTGAACCACTTCAAAAATGTATTTTTATTTCCAAGCTTTTAATATTTTTGATATACAGTTCTGGAAAAAATTAAGAGATCACTTAAAATGATCAGTTTCTCTAATTTTACTCTTTATTCTATGAACTACTGACAATATGTCTCTGAAGTTAACATTAAAATAAAAAGAAGCAACTCAAATAAAATTTTTTGAACCCTGAAAAGCAAATATTCTCCATAGGTTTTAGATTTTATTAGCAGCGCAGCATGTATGAGGTAACAAACACAGAGAAGAATCTGTGACTAAATTATTTATTCAGCTCGTACAGCAAACATGTTGCTAATAGTCCAAAAATAAAGATTAAACGTTTAAATCAAAGCAGTTATTTATCCATCAGCTGCTGTCTTCTCTCATCAGTGCCATAATAGCTGAAAAGTCAAACAATTCCATAATGACTTTGCAGAGAAAATCGATTTTAATTGCTGAAAGTGTATGTGCTGTGGGGTTTTTCTCACGGGGATTCCTCAGTGACAGCGCACTGAACGATGCGTCATCATGAGGGAAAGATTTAACAGCCTCATAGGCGGAGCCTCAATACCTCAAACCAAGATGTGTTTTTATCAGGATTTATGTGATGGATCAAATAAGTGGGATGAAAAAGGGGGCATTGTTTTTATTTTTTTCTTTCAGATAGACATCTGGAAAGTGTTACCGTGATACGATTGAATAAAATTATTCAGTTAGCTTTAGACGTAGCTTAATTAGCTAATAAACATACTTAACTTAATAAACATAAATCCAGATGTTCAATCAACATTAGTGAACAAACAGCATCATTATGATTGGAACAGCAGAAAAGCCTGGAATAAAGTTTTGAAGATGTCTAAAGCAGTTCCAAAACCAAAAATTTTCAATAAACTTGGAAATTTTTGGTTTTGTTATTAAACTTCCGACTTGACTGACAAAAAAACCAAAAAAACAGATACTTTATTTCTTGCAAAATTATAGACAAAACAATTACTAAAAATCTCTTACAACTCTACAACTCAGTTGAAAATGAAAGTTAATTTAATTGGATGTTTGAAGTTCAAAAAATGGTAAAAAAAATAAAATAAAATAATTTTACCAAAACCTCCCGTCATCACACCGGACATTTGCCAAACAAAAGCATCTCCTCTTAATTTAAATAATCACTTGAACGCTTAACTTAACTGTTATAAATTTACTACATTCAATTTCAGTAATTAAATTACATTTGATTAAATTAATACATTTAATTGATTAATCACTTAACTAATTAAGTGATTAATTTAAGTGTTCTTAATCACTTTAATGGTAGGGTCTAAAAGTTATCAAAGTAATCTAAACAGTTCCAAATATAAAAATGAATTACAGACTTTGGTTCTAATCTATAGTACATTCTAACTGCCTGAAGACAAACTATATTAATAAAACTTACAAACTTCAGATAAATGGCCACAACCACACGACTGGAAAGTTTTCTGAGCTTCGTCTCTTTTTAACAGCTGGAAAGCTTCCAGTTGTTTCCAGTCTTTTGTGGTAACATGTTGTGAAATCCGTTACTAAATGCTTCATAATGAAGTGGAACCACAATAATAACGGCGCAGGTTTCTTAAAACCGGAAACTGGCTCGTGATCAAATTTAGCCTAAGATGAACTTCCCACTTGGTGTTTGAATGGTGGTGAGGGAATGAATGGCTATGGATAGAAAAGTGTGTTTATTTTGAGAATAGCTGTTGTTTCACTGTTCAGTCTGCAGTTAAATTACATTATTTCTCCATCCTGCCTGTCTGGGGAGGAGGAGGAGGCTGTCTTTGGCCTGCATTAATCTAACACATACTGCAACAAACACCGCTCGCTCGTAGATCTTCTTCTGTCACTTTGCATAATGTGGAGGAGGAAGATGACTGATATTTGGCAGCTTATTCCTGGAACTTGGACAAGCTCTTCACACTGGCTCGTTTTCTCTTTGTGAGGTTGAGGAGGCTGTTTGTGTCCTGCATAAATCATGCTCTGCTTCTTAATACAGTCTGACCAAGGAAATAAATTAAGATGGCTGCACTGTTGTACAACAAATATGAACAACAGACACAGAGAAAGAGCTCCCTTCCATTTGCAAGGGAAATTAATATAAACAATAAGCGGTTTACTGACATATTTATCCAGCATATGTGCCTGATATTGCCATTGAATACCATGGACTGCTGCTAATACAAATGTGAAAAATAATCACAGTACAGATGGCTTATGAGTATGTTATTTTTAATTTACCCAAACAATCGAAATCACCTTTGTGTTTAAGTGTGTTGTGTATAAAAGCAGAAATTGCAGCGAAGGCAGGGGAGATTAGTTGTTTACATAAATGTCTAATTGACTATAATAGAATGTAACAACATGGTGCCTGTTTTAATTACGGCTGTAAAGCAGAAGGTTTTGAACTGAAGAAAATCAGAATAATCTGAAAAGATCACAGTTTCATGCTTGCTGAAACTAATATCTATTTGTTCTTACTGAAGAACAAAGGCAGAAAGAAAAATTGCAGCGTTTAAAAATGTCTTCATTGCCCTGGTTTGTGAATAATATAAAAATCTGAACATTGACGATTTTGTCTAATAGTACTTAAACATTGAAGAAATCTAATGAAATCTCTTACACTTTCCACTTAAGTTTTATAACAAAAATAAAACCTTTACAAAAGTTCAATTTCAGAAATTGAAAATTATTCCTTGTTTACTGCTGATCAAAGTGAAACAAAATCATATTTTGGAACTCAAACACGTTCCAACCGTGATTTTTATTCATAGTTACACCTCTAATTTTAATCCCTGGATGTGTTGATTTAGTATATCTCTTCTATGATTATCTTTGAAGCATTGTGTATTTTTTCTTTTCTTCTGTTAATGCCTGTCTGTCTTTGTTTGTTATCCAAAGTAAGAATAGATGCTTTCATGAATATTCTGAACAATCCAATTAACCAATCAGTTGCAGCAATCAAAGCCTCTGTGTGTTTTGTTTGTTTGAATGTTTTAGTGCAGTCATTTGTTGCTTCCACCTGGACACATAAATCTATCTGTAATCACAATCGGAATATACTTTATGGATCCACAAAGGGAATTTGCTTACTTGTTGACAAGCTACTTCTTCCAAAGTGTTAAATATTAGCAAAGGCAAATATGAACATGAGCAATGTAAAGTTTATTTAAAAATTTTTATATTGCTAACAAGAAAATAAAGTTTTCATCCTGCAACAGCTTCTTTTCACTAAAGGGGCAGGATTATGTATATCTATGTATAATTCATAGTAACTCTGCTGCCTCCAATGCTATATATCACTTTAAAAAAATTGAATTTGTAATGTAACACTTTGAAATTGGGCCTCTGTCTCTTTCTGAAACTCCGCCTTCAGGAAGTCATCACAACATGGCTCCTGTATTAACCAGCGTTTCACTGAGAAGTAGCTCATATAATGACCTCAGCAGATGTGAATTTCCATAAGGTGTTTGCTAATTGCTGCTGGCTAGTCTGAAGGAGTGGAATGGGGGAGGGCTGCTCTGTGAGGCGGAAGCTCTGAGGAGGAGCTTTTTCTTTGAAGGCGGGGCTAAGTCCAACCAGGCGTTTTGCACAGCTGAATGGTTGCCATGGAGACTGAAGGATTTCTCAAATATGCATGAAATAATCAAGACAACACTCCAGGTGTGTTTTTGATGAAGGAATAACATCATAACACAGTAAATGTTTACCTCACGATAACATTATAATGTAATATAAAGCTAAAAAAATTTTATTTCACATAATACCGCCCCTTTAAAAGATGAATACTTTGTGTTGAACCCAGCATGTTCTGTTGTAAGAAGATTTTAAAAATAAAACCTCTCCATCTGGATCAACCACCTGTACTGACGGGCCAAATCTGTATCATTATTGGGACTGTAAATGGCTCCCAGACCGCACTTTGGACCTCCCTGCTGGTAACAATCAACCAGTCGGATAACAACCTGCTAGTCAACAGAAAACAGAAATAAATCCTCTTCCAGGTTCTCATCTTCGTAGTGTGATGCTGACCTGCATTTTAATTGGAGCTGGATCACCTCTCAAGGAGAACCGTAAGGCAACCTTGCCTGAAACCAGTGACCGGTCCTAAAAATGAAGCCTACCCATTGATTAAACACTGCAAGCTTCTACAAGGGCTTCATAAAAAATGCAGCTACATCTAATGGATTTTGCAGTATATGACTGAATAATTCTGACTCGGCGAACCTGACCTGGTCAGGGTTTGTGTTGGAGTCCTTGTTAGAATCTTTTTAACTCAATAAAGTTGGTGGCAAAGGAGTCAGCCTGTGAAAGAGAGATTAAAAAAAAAAGTGTCTTTTTATGGAGTTTATATGAATGCAAAGCTGGAAGACTGCCTGGGGGATTTTTTTTTTTTTTTGCACAAGCTTACAAAGCGAGGATTATATGTAGGACAATTTCATAAACTGTGCAGGAGAACATGCATTTTTATATGAAAACCAGTAAGTGAGAAGTTGGCAGCTTTGACAGTTCAGCTGTTTTTGGTTTTAAAATTTAAGTAATAGTAAATTATTTTCATTGTTTCTACAGGTGGAAACCAACAAATTAGATTATTCATTCAAAAGGTAAAGTTTCAAGTCAAGAACTGAAACAAATTGGCTTACAGTTTCTTAGACAATAGTACAACTATAATAGTTCATGTTCTAAATCAGTGGTTCTTAACCTGGGTTCGATCGAACCCCAGTGGTTCGGTGAGTCGGTCTCAGGGGTTCGGCGGAGCCTCTGCCACGGAGGTAAACACACTGTGTAAAGTCGTGATGACGCCCCGTTTTGCCATCAGTTGCTGCAAAGGATCACGTTACATTGCTTAGCCAATCAGTGCTGCAGGAAGGAGTTCCACTCTCAGCATGGATTTGAACTTGTATCTTTAATAACTTCAGTAAAGCTCACCGTTTTTACCAAATTCTATAGTCTAAATCTGCTCCTTAGTCACATCTTTTCGGGGTTGGTACTGCCTCTAGTGGCGTGGGGGAGGAAATACAACTAATTTACATTGATTTACATTAATAAATCAGAATACCGCAAATTATTTTCTGTGTCGGGGGGAGGGGTTCGGTGAATGCGCATATGAAACTGGGGGGTTCGGTACCTCAAAAAAGGTTAAGAACCACTGTTCTAAATACATATTCAGGGCGTCTTTTGCATAAATTACTGCATTAATGCAGCATGTTATGGAGAATATTCTCCATAATTCTCTAAAACTCTTGTTATCCTTGTGATCTACCTTTTTTCTGCCTCACATTTTTTTCCACTAAACCTTTAATTAATATATTTGGATACAGCACTTTGTAAACAATCAACTTCCTTATCAATGACCTTTACTGGCTTATTTCCAATGAGGAAGATAAACCAGAAAAGGTTAGGTCAGCAGTATTCATACACTATAAAACACCAAATCTTACTAAGCTTTTTTGTAGTTTCTGGTGCAAATACCTTACATGCATTTGAAATAAAACAAAAACAACTTATAAGTGACTCTTTGGCAAGATAAAGGAGCTTGTTGTAAGTCAATAATTTCTTAATATTGATGAAAAAGTACCAGTTCCACTAGTATATTATTTCAATAATAACATGGCAAAAATGTCTTATTGTTGGTGAAATAATCTGCCAAAGGAACTAGTACTTTTACTTAAAACAAGCTGATAAATGTTGCTGAAAATGTAATTGTGAGCTAGTTTTGTCTTATTTCAAGTGTATTAAAATACATGCACTAGAAACTCGACCAAAAATACCTGGTAAGATTTTGTGTTTTTGCAGTGTATGCATGCTCATGGCATAATGTTTTTGTATTAAAAAGCCTTCTTTGGTCTGTTGTTTCATTATAATTATCTGAGCAGCTGATTTATTAACTTACCCCATAATCAGCAGAACTAGCAGAAATAAATGCTTCACTGTGTAAAAGATCTATTAAAAGTAAGACATTCCCTTAAATGTTCAATGATAGACTAATTTATTGAGATGCACATTTAAAATTTGGTGCAATACATAGATTTATTCATCAAAATGATAGCTGTGGAGTTTTGTGCCTGCATCTTCCATGATGGATAGATAAATAGACTGAATAAAATAAAAAAAAAACTACTTCAGATGTGCAATATGGCACCATGCCCCGTCAGCCACATCCTCACAGGGTTCATTAGGAGAAGATAGCGGCAACTAATCTCTGCATATGACCCTCCGGAGAGGCCCATTCACTACACTTACAGAGCAAAAACTGCACATCTGAATGGATGCACCATTTGTAAAATGGAAAATTCAGTATACCACTGAACCTGCAGTAGCCAGTCAGCATTTTCTCAAATGTATGTGGGATTGTAGCAAGAACTAACCAAACATGTGATGTATTACTACTCAATCTGCTGAACAAATGAAATCTTTTGTACTGCTTAAGATCACATACCCAGAGCAAATGAATTTTTCTTCGGGTTTGTAGTTGTGCAGCAAGCTTCCCTGCAAAACTGGCTTGTGCACCAAAAACTGAGCTTTAATTATGGCTCCTAATTACCACAAGTTCTTCAACACGGTTTAATTTCTCAGACATAAATTGTGTGATGATTGCGTTGCTCCACAGCTAAATAAATAGCAGTAATTAACAGCAGAGTTTACCTGTTTGCCCCTTGACGATCAGATTGTTGCTACAAACAGATGAAAACGATAAAGCAAGAAGCTTAATTTCCCTAAACCCAAGTCTTCACGGTCTTTCTCTGTAGGCTCCTGACCACTGGTGGTCCGCCGCCGCCCCCTAGTGGCGTGCACGGTACTGCATGTAAACGACCGTTTATTTGCCGTGACGTCAGCTCAAAGTGCGACGCTGCAGCTAGCTTAGCAAAAGATTGTGTTTAAAAATAACGATGTATAAGTGACATAAAACCAGGTAACTAAAATAATATGAAGATATCAGTGGAAAGAAAACAACAGGATCGGAAGAAGTCAAGTCATGCCTACAGAGAGAATTGATGTCATTCACGAACGATTCGATTCTTTTCAACGGTATGACTCAGTCTTTAGAACTGTTCGGTTTTCCACTTTTCTTGCTAACAATGCTCTTCTCACACGTCAACGGCTATTGTTGTTTTTGTTTATTCTGCAAAATTGCTACTAAAAAAATGGCAAAATGAATTATTTAACTTTAAATAATTTAAATTAAATGAAATATACATACAGTTGATAGAAACGGGTGAATATTTTATAGTTAATGGTGCAGAAGAGGATTTTTGTTTCTGCCAAAGAAACTCAAGTCTGTTTTTCTTTAATTATGCTTCTAAATTACAGATATCCCTAAAATGTTGTTAATGCATAAAATATAACGCTTGGTGGTAAAGAATAACTTCCTTTTTTATTTCCATGTGTTTGACATCATTTGTAAGCTTCACACTTTAAGTATCTGTAAATAACTGAAAATGCCCCAAGGAGACATATTTACTTACAAAACAGCACCATCTTTCTCAGTTGGATGAACAAAGAAAAAAACAATATTAAGAGACTAATATTGTCATTTCAGCTTGAATAGATTAAGATGTTGTGTTATGTGAGTCTTTATTAAACGGATTAAGAGGTCGTCAGCCTGAAAAACTTTGAGAAACACTGCTCTACTGCTCCTGTTTGGCTTGTCTTTATCTTTGGTCGTGTCTTGGCTATTTTACACCATGAATAATGGAGTGTGAGCAATGTGAGAGCAAGGTGGCAGCAAGGACATAGAAATGGAGAGGACACTCTTAAAGATGGCCACTCTGTATGCCTTCCTACCTCAACCATTCGCCAAGCTGCTACGCTGCGCTGGGCAGATATTTATTCATCTCTTTGCCACCTTTGTTTCTCCTGCAGACAAAAGGAGTGGGCAAGAAAACAAGAAGCACCATAGATGTTGATAAGATGCTCAATCATGCCTGCTTGCATTGCGGCAGAGTGATTTTTGCTTTGTAGAGTTAGTGGCTCCGTGTGACATGTTATTGGGTTTTCTTTCTTTGATTGCTTCGCATTTCTTCTGGCTGGCAGGACATATTGGCAAGTGTGAAAGAATTGATTGAAGTTGAAGTTTGAAAGGTGATTTTCTCACTTCAGCCTCCCCACAAACGGGTCTAACTGAACGCTGGTAGCAGCTGTGTTTACAGACATGTCAAACAGGCATGTCACTTCACTTATTTGTGTTTATAAACTGAATTCTTCATCCTTTGTTTTATGTAAAACAATAAATGCGTGATAATTATTTCACTCGTACTTATTTTATCCACCACTTTTGGGAATGACACAATTAAGTACTTTGCGATTGTTTTAATTTCAGTTATTAGACATTCAGTGCTGTTTTTAATTTAAAACAGCAGGTAATTGGTGTTAAATGGGAATAAAGTCTTAAAAATATGGCAGAAAAACATAGCTTGTTATTTAAAAATGTTATGCACCAACATTTTATGGTTTCTTCTGAAGTGTTGGTGGTATCCCTTATTTTTTAGATAGCCTACTGATTTGGAAAATGTATTTTATTTTCCTTAAAGGGGACATATAGTGCAAAATGCTTGTGTTGTTGAGGCTGAATGCATTCACTGAACAGTAGCTACTGACTCAAAGTTAAATCCTCCTTAGCAAAAATGTTGTTTTCATTCTTTTACTGAAGGAGAAAAAAAGTTAAAGTTGTGTTAACCCCAGTTTTCCCTGGGAGTTATCTCCCCCACCTCCTGCTGTATAATATTGAGTTATGTGTAACAGATTTTGGTGGATGAATCCTATTGACCATTTATTGCAGCGTATAGTGGTAAATAACTACATTTCCAAGCTGGTGAATGTGAGCAGAGGGGCTGTAGTTTCCCTGAGCTAGGGGAACCATCTGCTGTAATACGGTGAAGATAGTTTTATTCTGAATGCCAAGCGCAGAGACCTGCCGGGGGATTGTTGACATACCTTCGAGATGAACGAAAATGACAGCAGGTCCTCCTAGTATTTCACTTCCCATCACATGAACCTGGACTTAATGGGAGGAGGAGGAACAAGACTGCTGCCATGTTACAGGGATCTCTTGGTGAATGTGTTTGGTGCCTCTCTGTCTGATGCTAGCTCAGAATAAAGGGTATAACCTATTCATCTGGCATTCTCTTTGTCCCTTATTTTTCATTTCATGCCTCTTGTTCCACCTTTTCTCTCCTCTCCATCTTGCATGTTTTCTTTGTTCTTGTTGGCTGTTGTGCTTTTCACAGGTATTGATTTGTTTCGCTTATTTTGCGTTAGGTTTTATGTTCTCTTCCCTCTTATGAACAAATGGTTCTACCAGATTTTAATCTCACTATTACAGTAAGTTTGATACAATCAGTTAAAATCTCCTACAAGTAAGAGCTCATAAAAGTTATTAGTTAACTAAAACTAATGAAATAACACTGAAATTGAAAAAAAAAAAAACATTTTAATTGAACCCAAAACTATAACTAACTGGAACTACATCATGCATTTATAAAACTAAGATATACTGAAATTATAAATGTAATATCCTTTGTTTTCGTGTATATGAATCTATTGGCCTTTTGAACTGATGTTTACGTCAGCTGTCGGCAAATTACAGCACTCCACACTAATCTTGGTGGTGCTAGTTTTATAGTTGAGTTAGTGGGTTGTTCAACAATAATTGAATAAATATTTTGAAATTGGAATCCGCTGAATATTCATTACCCAAGCAACATGAACATAATCACAACATGACCTTATTGAAAACTACTAAGAAATAAGCTGAAACTAAACAATATTGAATAAAAACTAGCAAGCACACTCTGAAAACTCATTAAAATAACTGAGTTAGACAAAAAGTAACAACAAAATAAAACTAAATTATAGACAAGTTGCATGTTATTGTTTACATCCGCAAATTTTGCACAAGCGCACAACGAACAATCTCTTTGCTGGAGGGTAAAAATATTATTCTTGTGATCCATAGCCCCGCTACCGCTGTAGAACAACTCCGTTAACAAAATGAAACCTGGAGAATAAACCTGTAGGGATTATTAATTCAGTGCATCTAAGATGTAGCTCTTTATGTTGACAACATGCTGGTCGTCGTCATCGGCAAGCAGCTTTTCGCCCTCCAGCAGGGAGATGTTGGGCGGGATCTTGAGTGTGTGACGTCGCGCCTCAACGCGTCTATAATGAATAATCCTAAACTATCACAGCCCTGATCTCACCAGTCAAAACCTATTTCATGCCCCTGGAACATGCTTGGACTTTTCTGAGTGAGTGAACCCCTATACCCAGAGACAAAACGCCTTATTATCCAACAAGCGTGAATGTGACATGAGCGCTTAAAACTGTGGATGCTGAATTGTGCTGTGCGATTGAAGTGCATTTCACTGTCCTATTTAAACTGACAAGCGGCTACACGACTGAACTCTCGTACTGCCTAACATCAGTTCGGGGGAAAAGCCAGCAGGGGGGGCGGAGATGCGTGAAAATGGCTCTGGGGTGCGAGTGCCCCTTATCCACCTTGAAGAAAGTGATGCTTTGACAGCCTGATGTCCTCCGAAACGACTGGGTTCCTTTTGAAATGTTTCGAGGCGGCGAAACATTCAGGGTCAGCGGGTCGCCACTGGGGAACAACAGAATGGTGGGGGTGGATTTTAGCATTCAGTCACACAACGTGTTAGTGTCAATGTTGTGCTTCTGTGAAAGACTGACAGATCTGCACTTAAGGTCTAAACAACACTTTGTCTGCCTGTTTGTCGGTATAAATCTGTCAGAAGCGTGATGTTTGGCTCAAAGTCTGAAAAAATAGCTTGTTAATCTCTATTAGGATCAGGGGAATATAAATCCAGTTATCCGTTCATGTTGTTTGAGGATTTTCCTTGATGTCATTTATTTTTCTAAAACCAAAAAATAAGAAACGGAAATAAATACTGCAGTTATATTTTTTTTGCAAAATGTGCATGTGAGTGCAGCAGTTTTTGTCTCCTTCCATTCAAATTGTGTTTTTGCTGAAACACTGTCCTTCAAGTGAAGTGAAAATTTTGACTGGCAGATAAAATTACATGCGCTGAATAAGTCTTAATCATCTCACTTTCTTTCTGTTGCTTTTCTAACCTTCATTTTTTTGGCTACTGTATCTGTGTTACTACAGCCAAGTATAAAAATGATCAATATTTTACTACTTTGCATTTGATGCTCACAGCCTTTATTAGTGGATTTGCCCTGACTGACTTACATCCTACTTTCTTTGGATATTCTTTCCAAGGAGACGCACTTTCTCATAAGAATTTGATGTTGTATTAATCAATAGCTCTACAAGTTTTGTGAAAGTCAAAGTTTACCTTTAAACTTTGTCTGCTTCTTCGCCCATTTTCCTATCAGTTTCTTTAGGAAAGTGGACAAAAAATGTCAGAATAAGTTTCTGAAATATTATTCCTACACTGTAAATAGACTTTTTTTAAGCCTAAGTTGGACTCAGTGATGCACGTAGAAAAAAAAATGCAAAGTAAAAATTATTCAGAGAGAATCATAGGAATTGATTTTAGGTTTATTATTTATTTATGTTTGCTGAAAACTAAGGATGTTAGAGTTATTATGTAGCCGCTTGCTAACTACCTAGTAAGCTTTTAAAGAGGCATTTGGAGCCTATTTTGTTTGGTCATGAAAGTGACCACATTTGGTTGTTTACCCTCAAGAAAAAAGGAAAACAAATAGCAAATACCTGACAGGTGACCATGAAAATGTTAAACGCTCTTCTGGAATCAACTCATTGGTGCTACAATATAATTTTCCATTTAATTTGCTTTTTTTTTCTTTTTTTTTTTTTTTACAGATTTAACTAGTAATGTAACCTATTTAAGACAGTTGCAAGTCTAAAGTGTTAAAATATGGGATTTAAAGAGGTTTCCTCTTGACATTTCATCATTATTTTACTTTTGAAGCTTTTATTAGACCTTCTGAAAGTGGACTAAAAAATGAAATGCATAATCATTGTAAGACTGATATTTACCACCATATTTACCCTTTCAGAAACTAAACTAACTAAAGTTTTTATCCATTTAAGAGCACTGGGATTCACACACAACGTTGAAACGCTGCATCTACATCAGAAAAATGTTAAAAATGCATTTTAAAGTTGATACCTAAAAATCTCCTTCCTCTAAACTAGTGCAGTATAACTTAGCAGCCTCTTTATGTAGGTTTGTAGGGCACACATTTTATGAATGGCAAGAGTATTCATCCACTTGAGGATGTTACGCACAACTGGAAATAGCTGCTGAAGGATCCAGCGCAGCTGAGAGCCAGGGGGGGGGAAGCTCTGTGTACCAAATTGTCTTCATGCATATGGACGTCTGAAGTCTTGCCTCACATCTTGAGTTTTTTTCATATGCTGAGAAAAATACACATCTAATACTGCAATGCAAAGATCAAAGCAGTTAATACCCTCGTTAGTCAACAGCAGCTTCAAATGAAGTGGATGGTGTTGAGATCTGATCTATCACTTATAGATAAAAGGCTTCAGATTTTCGATGATCTGATTTTTCAAAGCGGTGAGGAGAACGCGCGTGATCTAGTGAGAAGATGTGAACCTTATGCCACCATGTTGTGATTTTAATTAAATGAAATTTCCTGATGAATGCTTTGAGTGCTATAGAAAAATATGAAACATTTAGAAAGCTGAGGAAGAACAATTACATAAAAAAAACCCCTGAAATATTTGGAAGCGTTTTTAAATCTTGTTTCCTGTGAATTTCTGCAAGGACTCTTGGTTGATATTGTGGATCTCCTTGTTTGGCTCTTGTCTTTTTTCCAAAAGTTCCTGTTCCTGGTTAAAAGTCTTTACACTCTCAGAATTTTACAATAAGATATTTTGGTTTCAGAAAGAGCATATTAAGAAGAGGAGACTCAAGACGTAGGACGGTGGTGTTTCTTTTTTTGAGCGTTCATGACACAAGGCATGTTTTAACTCCTGCTATGTCCAAAGCAGAGCTACAAAGACTCTTGCCAAGCTTGCAGCTCATCTTCCGTCTGCCTCCTAGTTTCCTCAGAAGGTCAGAAGGTTATTGCAATGATTTTGGCAGATCAGCTGCATCACGCATTGAGTTCAACTGATGCTCTTCAAACCACAGTTTGTATTGTCTAATCCACTCGTTCCTTGAACAAAAACCCACACATCATTTGATGCATTTTCTGCTGGAGTTGGACGACCAGCTTGGGTTAAACTCTCCTTACGTCTCCCAAGGTTGCTGGGAGACTGAAGGAATTGGGTAATTCTTGAGGCTGCAGTTTGGACTGAATATCTACCTGTGAGGCAATTAAAGGAAATCTTTTTCAAGGTGTTTACTGATTAATAAGGCGTATGAGGTGGGAGGAGGAAAAAGCAACACCAGCAGCTCACAGGTTTCTCTTTATATCATATTTCTGATTTGGTTAATGCACCTGGATAACAACACTTCCACTACCTCAGACAGTGCAAATTAGCAAGATGTTGTAAGTCACAGTTCTGCACAAACTACATAAAAAAAGCATTAGTGTCAGAGTTCAGATATTGCCCCACAGTGATGTTTGCACAAACATGGGCATTTTGTATTTTGTTTTAACTAACTAACACTTCTTCCTTCTTAATACTCTTTTTATGTCAGCTGGCTTTGTGGAGTGCATGACAAATGGTCGTCCTCCTGTAAACATTTTTTCCCACCTCAGCTGTGGATTTCTGCAAGGATGCTTGGTTGCTTTTCTGATTAGTGTCTTAGTAGGTTTCCAGTCGTGTAATTCTCCTCACATTTTCAGATGATGGATTGAAGCATGCCTCATGAGACACTCATCTTAAATTCTGCTTTATAGCCTAACGCTGCTTTAAAACTTGTTCACATCTTCCTCCTGACCTGCCTCCTGTGTGCCTTTGTCTTTATAATGCTGTTTGTTTTCTAACAATCCTCTGAGGCCTTCAGAAAACAATTTTTTTTAATATACTGACTTTATATTAAGCACATGCGGATTGCATTTGCTAGGTAAGGCGACTTCTAAAAGCCGTTGGTTATTTTGGACTTTTTAGGTACATGAGGGTATTTCTGATTCTTCCTGAAGGTTAGAGCATAGTAAGAGCAGAAGTGACAATTTCAGGGATACAAAAACTTGTTGGATACAGAAGAAGATCTTTCACCTTTACTGCAGTTTGGCCACATTTTATTGTGATACATAGGAGCATTGTGTTGATTAATCCAGAATGAAGTTGGCCTTATAGGCAATAAATTAAGCAAAATGCACATTTTGCATGATTTGTACTCCAGTTTGGGTGTTAACAGCTTCTGAAACCAGCCCAAGTGCTTAAAACCTCCTCCCAGATGGTTTTTGGCAATTACTTAATGTTTTGTGGTGTCTGGAAATGAGCCATTTCAAAAACCTCCAGAATGTAATGTCATGAATAACTGCTCGTTACCTAGCAACTCCAGTGAAGCCCAGCCCGTTACCTAGCAACCCAAGCAGCGTTCCAGCACATTAGGTCAACTGGTTTTACCGCCCTGTGTGCCCTGTACAATGGCTGCTGGAAAAGACAAATGTTTTGTTGTTGACCTAAATCAGGAAACTACTGTATTCTTGTTGGTTGTGCAGGAGGCTCTATGTCTGCTTTTCAAAGATGTATGGTTGTATAATTGCGCATCTGTTTGCAGCCATTTTCCTGTGTGAGTGTAAATGTTGAGTTGAGTGAGGAATATATTTTGTGTAGCGCATAGATCTACTCTAACCTGTTCAAGGAAGCATAATATGTTCCTTTAAGTTGGATAAATACAATTAAATGTGTAATAAGTTAATTGAACATTGCTAAATGTTTTCAGAAACAGAGCATTTTGAAGGAAATATGAGTATAAATAAAACCTGCCCGAGGTTAAATGGACAGAATATTCCATTAGAAGCAGGGCTTAATGAAAACAATGCTCCATTTCTCTGTCACAAACTGTAACCTAGGAAAAAAATAAGCAGGGCTCTCATAATGGCTGGGAAAGGAAAAAGTCAGGGCAATAAGACTGAGATGTATTTAGGGGTAAGGCCATTTAAGGCTTTAAAGCCGAGCAGCAGGATTTTAAAATCAATATCAAGTCTAACAGGGAGCCAGTGCAGGAAGTAGAGCTCAGAAATGGTTGCATGCTTTTTGTTCTGGAAATAACACTGGCTGCAGCATTTTTCTTTAACCAGTGGGACAAGTAAAGATGACTCACTTTTAATGATTCTACTTCATTTACTTCAAACAAAAAATAAATGAGTAAAGAAGGGTAGCTTATTTCTTTAGCACTGTACATTAAAAATCATGACAGCAAAGCTTCATTTAAGGCTAACCTCTGAGTGTTTACTGTTTGTATTTCATATTTGAGGGAACACCATTACAAGGACTGATAATGTAATTTGATAAGTAGCTATATAATTTAGAAAGTGTTGTTTTTCTAGTTTAACTGCTTATAGTTATAAACATTATCTGTCAAACTGATTCCTCCATGTTCTATCTATAGTTTTCAGATTTTTATTTGTGTTTCTCATGTGCTCTAGGTTTCGCTGATTGGATCTGATTTTACCCAATCGCTAACACCAAAGCCACAACTCGATGAGGATTATTGGAAATTGCTTGCGCTGTAAACAACTTCCCGGGGAGAAGGGTCACAAAATCTCTGCCAGCAATAAAATGTCTTACACATTTCTGTTGCTCCAAATTTAATTGCTCAGTATTTGGAGGTGTGTTTGGAAAGTCTTTGTTGTTTTCTAGCGACACCTCAAAAACATTTCAGAAAATCAACGTCAATTGTTCACAAGCCCTACCTGCAGAAATCCAACTCAATGGGAGAAATCCTGACTGATCACCGAAGGGACATGAGAATTGAGCAGAACTGCATAGGAAGGCTGCCTTCACCACAGCATTTATTAAAGAGATGATGTTTTTCTTCCGCTGTTTTGTTTAATGCATTCACAAGTCTCTCTATATGTATTCAGTCTCCATGGTTCAAGCTAAGTAGAGCTATGCAACTTTCTATTGACATTTTTGGATTTGATTAACCTTTCTTTCTCCATTCTGCTCGCTACATGTCATTAACATTTAGCAGTTTTACATATGAGGTAGGATTTGTTGCAGCTCGGTGCTGTTTCCTGTTTCTCACCTTGTTTGGCCTTATTTATGCATTTGCTTTTGATATTTAACATGATGCTCCTTCTTTCCATTCCTCCTGCTACTCCCTGCTGTTTTCCCCTTTGGGCAGTCTTGCCTTAAATAAATTAATATCTTTAACAAACATTCAAACATGTTAATGTCCTCTACAATCTAACATTTCGTTATTTGTGGTGAGCGGGAGAATGTAATTTACTGGGAGCGGGGGCCTGATATAGCTGCTGTGCTGGGTTTTACACTGTCGGATCTGGAAATAAAAACTGTCTCTCACTTTTCCCACAGTTGCTGGTGATGTAACGGCGGTCTGTTTCATTCAGCTTTCATTCCGACACTCTCCCGGGATGCAGCAGAAGAAAAAGTGGCATATTGAAT
The DNA here is from genome assembly GCF_001443285.1 of Poecilia latipinna. NCBI lineage: Eukaryota > Metazoa > Chordata > Actinopteri > Cyprinodontiformes > Poeciliidae > Poecilia > Poecilia latipinna. The sequence goes on along the minus strand of NW_015113306.1, from coordinate 6,993 downwards.
ACGTTAAATCAGTAAAATATTCTGTCCGTCTCACAAACGTAAACAAACATCCCTTTTCTACAAAAACACATAATGGGAACAATGATTTCGTCGGTACCGGTGGTCTGACAGGCAGGAAAACAATAAGTCAAAGGAATATCCTATTTCCTCATACAGTATAAAAAGCCATAATGTGAATTATAAACAACAGGGTTTCCCCCAGAAAACCTCCTAAGCCCGGTGGTTGGGGCGTCGAGGCGTTCCACCGGCGTTCCACCGGCGTTCCACCTTGTTTTTGTATTAAAAGATATTAAGTTGACAGGAAATGTAAAAGTAGACTGCCAACTAATGTAAAATATTTACAGTATATGTCCAGAAGTTTAAGAAAAACACAGTCTGTCATAGGGTGTTCTGATTTTTTTCAAAACTGAAGGCTGATGCGTCTCTCCTGCTGGATTTTGTCTTCTAAGACATGCTATTCATATATAAAAAAAGTCAAAAAAGCAACTGAAGACGAAAGGAGAACTTTGAATGACCTTCAGAAAGCCTCCAGCACTTCTGACCAGGACAAACTTTGAAAGGTTACAGGAAATTCTTGCTCCATGAAAGAAAAGTATAAAGGATTTTTGAGTGGTTTTAAAATGTGTGCACAGTATTGCATTTCTATAACATTTGTTTAAAATCCATGTCAGATATTTTTGCAGCTCCATTAGCTCCAAACTGCAATTCTTGGTTATGTCAAATCAGAAAAACACATTTTTATAGTTCAATGATCAGGATGATGCTTAGAGGAAATGCTTTAGTTGTGGTTTAACTGGACTTAAAATTCTGTTGCTGATTTTTATACTTTCATTTGAGTCTCAACAGCTTCTAAAAACCTCAGCTCTTTAAAAAAAACACCCAGTCGATTTTTGACAATAAGTTAATGTTTTTAATTGTCAGAAAAATTACCTGTTTCAAAAACCTTCAGAATGTAACATCACAAATCAGCAGGCAATGCCCGTTACCTAGCAACCCCAGTGAAGCTCAGCCCGTTGCCTAGCAACCCAGGCGGTTTGGTCAGCTGGTCTGACCCCTGTTTGTTTGTTGATCCCATTAACATGTATCATATTAATTCAAAATTCTTCAAAGAGTTATTGTAGATGTTGGTGGCGACGCGCAGTACAATGGCTGCTGGAAGAAACGAGTATTTACCATTCAGAAACCAGTTGCTGAATTCTTGTTGGTTGCTCAGGAGGCTTCACTTCTGCTTTTCGAAGATGTACAGTTGTATAAGTGAGCATCTGTTTGGAGCCATTTCCACATGTGAGCGTAAATGTTGACTTGGGGACGTGGCCAACAGCAGCTGCTTGGTTGGATTTAAAGTGACAAGACCCCCTAAAACAGCTCTTTCTAAAAGGACATCAAAATAATCAGAATTTACCAGAATAAAGTCTCACTATCTAAAAATGATTTTGTGCAAAAAATGTAATGAACATGTTTTGAATCACCCATAGGCCTATTCCAGCTGGTTTAAGGAAGCATAGTAGGTCACCTTTAAGGTTTCTATTGAACCTTAGGCCGGGTAGGGTTGATTAGCACTTCTGTGTTTTGCCAGAGCAGAAAATTAATTCTCAGGGTGGAGACGGGGGACGCTCATTGGCATTCCTCTTGCATCGTCCCACTCCCTTTTTCTTCCCGGTGGCCAGCACCCGGTGTCTCAGCAGTCCTGTATTCCAGACCCGCCTGTGCTGTCTGCAGATAATAAACAGCCCAAGAACCGAGCCGGAGTTACGAAGCTGAGTTACAGCCCCAGCACGCGGTCCGTCTATCTCGCTTAAAGGTTGGGGGAAACCTTTGCTTTATGCTTGGTGTCACCGCATCTTAACCCCCACCTCTCTGCTGGTTCTGCTCTCTGAGCGTCGCTGAGCTCTCAGGACGGAGGAGCATTGTGATTTTGGCGTTCGGCCCAGCATCTGGAATAGATTGAACTCCAATGACGGCTCTTAAATGATGTCCATCTCTTATCAAATCTCCTTCTGTCCACCAGGGCTGAGACTCTGACCCTGCTCTGTGTTCCAGGTCCTTCCCCTCCCTCGGCTCCCTTTCGTGAGGAGACTGCTGCCGTTGTCGCGCCGCGTCCAGGCCGCCCTCCCCCCTACGACATCAGAGGGCAGCCACGGACGGCTTGGCTCGTTTCCAGAGAGGCTCCGATCCTGCAGCCACGTCAATCACGTCTTCACCGCTGGGTAACTATCTACTGTTTCGATTGTTCCGGGATGCGCACGACAGAGGTTTGAGATTATAGAGTTCATGCTTTTGGAAGATGTCTCTCATGCTTGTTTGTTACTTTTGGATTCACTCATGTGTGCAGCTTTCATGTAAAAGAGGCATTTTCTCCAGCGAAGCATGTAATAACATACTGTCTCCCACACCCACACAGAGAGGCCTGAGGGCTCAGAACGAATCTTTGCGGGTTTTATTAGTGGTTATTTTCCAAGCCTATTGACTCGTTTGACTCCTGGTATCATCTTCTAAAATGTGCCTGCTTCGTGTGGATCAGCAGCGCTGCGTGTTTGTAAAGAGTAAAGTTCTTAAAGCTTCACTAATCACATCAATCCGACAAAAAGCATCATGTGAAAGGAGTCGCCTTTGTTTCTGAACCGACAGATAATCACTGAGAGGCTCAGCAGATTTATTCAGGGAAATTGAAGCATTTTTACAAGCTTTTTGCTCAGATTGTTGTTTATTTCAGCATTACCGTTCATTCAGAGCAAGATATTGTTGAACAGAGAGAAAAGACGACATCCATTTAGACAATGTGAAAGAATGGCTGAAAAATGAATGAAAAGACATATAGTGATATTTAAATGTGGTTTAGGTTCAACAAATATGCTAATGTAGTTTGATTTTCAACATCTCTGGACAGAACCTGCAACCTAAAAACGTCTAGTCCAGATATTTCTCTGGACTCCATAAGGAGAAGGATTATTTAACCTGAAACAGCCGTAGAAATGTGTTGAAATGTCCAATGTTTGGAGTATTTTAGTTCATTCAGGTGGCGCACTTCCAGATAGATTACCTTCATTTGCAAAGCACAGTTTTTAGCAGAAACCAAAACATATGTGAAAATGAAAAAAAAAAGTAAAGAAAAATCACAGCTGAGAAGTGAATGAAACTGGTTTCTGAGTGGGAACCATTAATCTGTTGGAGCCTGGTGTTTTAGTAGTAAATAATTAAACTTTATTGACATAGCACTTTATGGCAAAAGCCCATAAATTGCCTTTATTAAAAAAAAACATTAAAACACAGAAGATAAAAAGATAAAAGATAAAACGGCATACATTTAACATCATGCAGCGTAAAACTAGTTAATGCCCAGTCTGAATAAATTAGCCTTCAGCTGCTTCTTAAAAGAATAAACAGAATCAAGATGAAAAGATGGATAATTTGATGGTGAGATGGCATGTTTGCATCCCATAATAATTTAGAGAATGCTACAGTTCTCTCATTGCTATATTTGGTGCCTGGCAGCTTTAATGTATCTTATTAAACCAGTCTGTGACACCAGTTTTGAGTGGGAAGGAGGAATTCAAAGTTACAGGACAGTGACGCTGGAGGACTGAAGCTGCCTTTAATGGACCAACACAAAGTTGTGTGGAAGTGGGAAGTGGAAGGAAAACCAGACATGTTTTTTGTTGTATTTAATCCCATTTCCTCAAGCATAAATAAAATCCAGTGTCAACCAGTTCAGTCATTTGTCTGGATGCAGTGTAAATATAAAAATAATTTATCTAAGGGTGGACAATAAATCAATAACAATATATTAAGATAGACACATAATCAATATCAATAGATGATCGATCTTATAGATTCACTGAACTCTGATCCAGAGCCGCACAGCATTCTGGGAGATGTAGGCAGAGGAAATGCTTTAGCTGCCCAACCTCTCACGGCCAGCTAACGGTTGGTGGAATCAACTAACTCACTCACTCTATGGTTACCTAGCAACTCACTCACTCTATGGTTACCTAGCAACGGCCTGTTGAGCAACTTGTGCAGCAGCAGTTTAAGATTTTTACCTCCAACAAATAATGAGTGAAAAAAGAGGATAAAAGAGGAAGGGTCGCGCCACGAGTCTGGCAGTAAGTTAGGTACTTAAAACAAAAAACTAATCAACAATTGTCAGTATTGATTGATATTAAATGACACCTTCATTCTGCTTTATAATCACATTATTTTGTGATATTCTGTCTTTTAAAAAACTAAGCTAGAGCTGCCTGTCACAAAATGTGACATACTATACTTATGCGTAGTACTGTAATACTTTTTAGTCTAGTTTTGATTTTCCTTTTAATCATTTAATTATGTTTTAAGGTAAAACAAATCTTGTTTCGGATTATAGATGAACTGACATGAAGGTTGGGTTGTTTAAAAAGAAAGGAAAAGTAGTTTATTATTGTTTTTCAGACTTACCATTAATGTTGTGTGCATTTTATTTTCAGGGTAAATAAATAAATTCTTCCATTAATGTTTTGGTGAATCAGAAAATTCTGAGAATTTCTCCATCATGTCTGAAGGACTTGTAAGATGAAAAATATTTCCAACTTCATCTTTTCCTGCAAAACTTGAGAGCTGGATGAAACGTCCCCCATAAATGAAGACAGCGGAGATGAAAGTAAAGGTAAAATTTTCATCTCACTCATTTAAAAAATGATAGCGAGGTGAAATAGTTTCTGTTTTACAGAGCCGTGATCTCTAAGACATTATACATGGTGACTTTTAACCTCAGATGATTACAGTTTTCTCTTCTTCTCTCACACATTTCATCTGTCTTACATTTTCTGGTCCGTTTTAAATTATCAAGAAAAAATTAAGAAAACTAAAATGGGATATTTCCACTTATGCCTCTTTTTAAAGCTGCAGTATTTAACTTTTATATACTTTTTTTACACTTTTGTTGAAACTGTCACTATAATGTGATAATATAAAACAGATAGTCTGTGAATAAAATTGAGCTCCGCTGACTTCTCCCAGTGCTCCCAGTCCTTTCTAGAAACAACCAATCAGAGCCAGGAGGCGGGTCATAACGCTGTCAATCACTTCTCCATGAGGCACTGCTCATTGCTTTCTGCTACAATGCAGGTAGCATAGCATGTTTTGAATGCTAGGGCTAGTTAGCATGGCCACCAATGATGACCAATGAACATTTTTCCTGTAATGGTGAGTTGTTTCTCTGCCATTTGCACATTTGGCAGCGAGTACATGAGGTTGATTGAGAGCACTAAGACCCTCCTCCTGGCTCTGATTGGTTGTTTTTGGTCAGGAGTGGCGCATGTCATCAGACAGGAGATGGAGGAGGTCGATCTTTTATCTGTCTCATAACAGTGATAACCTGGTGAATTGTTTCTCAACACATTTCTCAAAAACATTTTTGATAAAAGTTAACGCAGCTTTAACTCTTTCATGTCTCTGCTCTTTAATCACATAATAAATTAAAACCATTTCAATAATTTCCATTTGCATAATTTATCGTTTTTCCTCTTTTTTTTCTCTCTTTCAACCAAAAATTGGATAACAAAAATATCTTCAGTCTGCTGCTTTCCTTTTTGTTTACAGACTTCATATTGCATTTTACGTGTTGGTCCGATTGTTTTGTATGTTTGTTTTTTACATTTAAAATGTCTTCCAGTGTTAAATGTTCATTAGAAGTTTATTGATCTTTGAGATTGTGCTCTTCCGTAGTTATGCTAGTAACATTTTATTAGTTAAAAATGGTCTCAACCAGTTTATCGCAATAAGTTCAGGGGCAGTTTATCATCCAGGAAAATATATTATCATGACAGGCCTACTCACCTAATCTAAGTTTTAAATGATGCCCCCATAACTTTATTTGACAAGAGGAATTCGACTCCCATCACCACTAAGAGAAACTCCGGCCGCTGTCTTCCTTTGTTTTCCTCCTTATTTCGCCCTGCGGCGGTGCGTTCAACAGCTGCGTTCCTGCAATCCGCTCTTGTTACAGACCCGCGGTTTGAAGTTTCTTGGAGTTACGTAAGTGGGCGCTGGGTTTTGGCATGTTGTCATTTAGGTGCGTTTGACCCGACTGGAACCAATTCAATTACTGTCTCCCCTCGGGTAATATCCTCTGCCTGGCCTTATCTCCGACTCTGCGTCTTCACAGCAGAGGCCGCTGAAGGAAGTTAGAGAACAAGGAGGGGGCTTAAGGTCATGAAAGGTGACAGTAGGTTTAAAAAAAGGAGAAGGTTGACTGTAGATACGCTTTAAAGTTGAAGCAATTTGGGGAGTGTAACTCCGGCTCGGAGCTCTCAGTTGGCAGAGAAATTGGTGCTGTGCACTCTTCACAGCTCACTCTGCCATCCAAGCGTCATAGCATGTGGGAGGACTGGCTTCCCTTCAATGTTTCATATAAGATCTCTCCATTTGGGATTCTGGTTAGCACATCAACCTGCTCCAATACATTTTGAATGACTTTGTCAGCAAAACAGCCTTTTCTCTTCGTATTTTTTCCACTGTGACAGTGAAAGCTGTTAGCTGACCATCTGCATGTGAAGTCTGTCCTTTTGAATGTTTTGATAAGAAAAAGTTGCATCACATATCATATGCTTGCCAAGATGTGTCAGCTTGTGAAAATGTGCCTTTTGCCTGTTACAACTCTACCGTGGCGTCATATCAGGCTATGTTCATGTGTGAAATAGTCACTGGAAAAAGAAAGAAATCCCTGGATAAGACGCTTCTGAGAGGCTCAAGAGGACAGAGCTGGGTAGTAACTAGTTAGTCAAGTAGCTTTTTGGGGAAAAAATACTTTTAGTAAAAAAAATCTACAGAAGTGCTTGAAGGAAAAGAGCAAAAATAAAGAAATAAATTTGATGCAGAGCGAATGAACAATGAACCAAAAAACTGTCAATAACTCCACCAAGACCTGGCTGCAAATTTTGGACCAAAAATCATGTCGTTATTTGGGTTAAGGGTGTCCTAACTTATTCATGAGAATGATTAAAACTATTTAGTCTA
>NW_015113305.1:436634-456404 GCF_001443285.1 Poecilia latipinna | reverse complement strand
ATTTAACATCATGTGCTATCTGGGAATTGACTTGAAAACAGAAAAGGTTGAGTGGATGCTAAAACTGTGTAGGTTTTCTATGATTCAGAGGCAAATAAGATATCTGTAAAACTAATGATATTTACATGCTGCTCCATCTGTATGTTTTATTTTAGTTGTACAAACTAAGCTGGTAACTTGATAAAAAGTCATTATGCAAAAAAACATAATGGTAGTACTCTCATGACTTAAATGTACATGCTGATAAACATAAAAACCACATGGCATTAGACTCTTCAAGCTGGAATATGTGATAGTAAGAAGATGAGTCAGCAAAAAAAAAAAAAAAACTGGAAACACAAACATAGCACAGAAGTGATGCAGACAGGTGTAGGCCGTCTACTAAAGGGCAGGGCAGCTGTGATAGTGATCATATGCCTCTGTCATGAAAAAGGACATCTTAGTTACTGAGTTCAAAGGAGCAATGACTCAAGTCATGTCACGCTGTTGACATATTCCTCAGGGAAAACAGCAGCACATCAGCAGAGACACATTAAATTTTCCCAGCAAAGCTAAGCTATTACTCTGCAAGAGAAAACAACCACCAGCTTTCTATTGCGTTTTCAGTCCGGAGGATAGTCTTTGGATATCGCAGGAATGCTTCAAGGACAGTTAAACCCAGGGGATGTAGCGCCAATTGCAGCTTCTGCTTATCTGTTTTTCCCTCAAATTATTTTCTGGCTAAAAGGTACACAGACATAAAAAAAAAAAAAAATCCACCCAGGGGTTTGTCAAAGGTAAAACTGGACGGTCCAGAGGAGGAAGAAAAAACGGGAGGACGATATGGTGTAGGTCTCTGATGTGCATCTCTGAATCACCTTTGTTGATTTTGTTGGGGGTTTTTCGGCACTGCAGAGCCAGAGTCAAAAGTGACAACAAAAAGCAAAGAGCCAAACTGAGAAAAAAACAAAAAAAACATTTGCTCTATAATACCTTGCTAATGTATTGACACCCCGTTAACCTTTCACCTCAAGCCTCCATTTATTTCATTGAGGTGTTTTTTCTGATTCTGTGTGATTCCACTGATTGGATGTAATATTTAGTCGAATTTTTTTCCAAGTGCCATTTATGCAAATACTCCCATTAATATTTTGGTCTGTATGACTGACATTCACTACCATTGTAGTAGTACATTTAGTGCCCATTAAGCTAACCCCATACAAAAAGGGTGAGCACATTCCACATCAATTTTGTAATTGCTTGTTTATAAAGCAGCCTAATATAAATCCAGCTGTTCAGAGAAGGATTTATAGGGTTGATAGAGAATGAAGGCAAACAAACAGCATCATAAAAATCCTAATTATACAGTCAGAGCTAAACAGGAATGGCTTGGGTCAAAATATGCTCATGTGTTAGAATGGCTCAGTAAAGACCTACAGCTTAAACGGCAACAAAAGATGCTCCATTCAGGCGAGAAGTATGCAAATGCCACACAAATATCGACGAGTTTGTCTTGGTCTATTACATAAAATCAAAAAAAGCAATATCGGCAAGACAACATGATAAAAAGTTTATAAACATGCAGTATTTAAAAGGATCTGCTTAAAATGAGGATTTGGACCGGAGGTGTGTTCCAGGAGAGAAAGTTGATAAAACAGAGCATCTATTTTTGTCCTGATGGAACACACACACACACACACACACACACTGATTGCCTGCAGTGCAGGTCTCTGTTGTGATTGGCTTACAATCAGAAAACACTGCCGTGTTTAGTCAAAGGTTACAGGCAATCATTGTAATTTGCTAATGATACGCTGCTTTGGTGTCATCAGAGCTTGCCGTAATGAGACAGCAGAACTAGTTAAGTACTTTGTAAGTCTAAGCAGTTGGCCTATTAGTTTGTCACTCTGGATACTCAAGGCACCCTCAAGGCTGCACGCAATATTGCAAAATATGCGAGCTGTGTTACATGTCGCTGCTTTCTTGTTCTGCATATGCTGCTGCAGGCACAAAGTTGACTCATTATGTGGAACTCAGAGAGCCCTTAAAAAGCCCCTCTTGGTCACGTGTTGAACTTTGCATCAATTAAAAAAAAAAAGCACAATCTGTTTGTACGAGAGCCCCGACTGCGACAGCGACTGACGGCTCTTACCTGAAGGCTTCGATGAGTCTCTCCACCTTCTGTGCTTCCCCTTGAACTCGAACGTGAGCCTGAAACTTTCTCAGAGCTTCGTCAAGTTCCATCCCTGAGAAATCCATCTCATCCACCACACAGCTACCGAGAGGAAGGCAGAAGGAGGCTGGGTTTAGTTGTTGTCAGTCAAAGAAGTGCTTTGAATTCACAGCAAACTGTGTGTCGGAGCCGATTCGAAGTCTCTCTCTTTAGAGTCATATTTCAATTACAGATCTTCTGACCTGGAAGATGCACATGTCAACACACACTAATATAATGCAGAGGAAAGTTTCAGGTGACAGCTGGAGATAAGTGAAAGGAAGAAATATAAAAAAATCCAAAAGGAGAGGGGGCAGAGGGAATGGCTGAAGGCAGGCTACGGCAATAACAGAAGTACATACCAGAGACTCCAAGTGTACATTAGTGAGCTTCTGCACATCACATATGTCTGTTTGACTCAGTGAACGAAAAGTGAGGCTGAGTACTTATGAGTGTGTTCGATGCAGTGACCTATTTCTGCAATCTCTACAACAACCTCAGCAAAAAGCCCCTCCATCCTGGATCTCTGAGCACTGATTGGGTGGGTGAGCAACCACTAAGTAACAACATGCATCTACAGATGTGCCACATATCAGCAGAACCCTATGTTTGCTGCATGTGAGTCTTGTAGACGACACTTTTCATAATTCCTTACATTGCTTAATCAGTCAAAGACACAAATATCTTAATGAAACTTTTATCTTTGAACTTTAAACCCAGTCAAGAAATAAAACGGATAAAATCTGCCTTTACCCTTGAAATGAAAGGCAGAACTACTTTGAAGGAGCCGAAAGGTGGGATGGATGTTATCTGCTGTTGTTTCCCAGATTATCGAGGAACTGTGACTTTGTGTCAAAACACTGTGGTTGCTCACCATCACTGAGGATCCAAAATACAGCTGGGTTTGTTGACCGTCTTCAAATGTACCCACACACTCTACTTAGTTTTCAGCTTGCTTTAGCCCCTCTCCCCCCCCCCCCCTTTCTTATTAAATTCAGTGCTGTTCATCACTTACACTATCTTGCAAAAGTGTTTGTCTTTTAACTTTTTCATGTTACAATTGCAAACATAGCTTTGTTTTTTTCTATTTTATGTGGTAGTTGGGTACATAATTCTGAAGTGGAAATAAATTATTCATGGTTTTCATTTTTTGTGTGTTCTTTATATTATAAATTCAACTTGGACGTCACCTTTCAACGTAGATTCTCAAATGGAGCCAGGTCAAAGCTTTGACAGAACCATTCTAATCAGATGATTTAATCTAAACTATTCCAGTGTAGCATTTGCTGTATGTTCAGGGTAATTCTCCTGCTGGAAGGTAAACCAGTTGCTTTACTTTTCTTTAATTATTCATGATTTCACTCTGTACTTTAAGACATTGTATTATTCAGGTTTGGTTTGGAGTGAGAGTCCAAGCTCTTGTATTATTTTGCTCTATGTCTGAGCTTGTCTTTTTATTTCTGTCTGGGTTTAAGGTCAATTTTAGCATCCTCCCCTAGACATGCTTTTAGTTACTCATGTACTGTTTAGTAATTGTGTTTATTCACTCATTTAATTGAATAATCAGTCCTCGGCTCATCTGAGTTCCCTCCTTTTCTTTCAGCTGCAGCCAGTTTCGAGTTGGAATCCAAATTTTTTTGCATTCTGTAACCATCTCACATGCGTACAGGTAGCCAGTTTTCAATCATCTTTTGTCAGTTTCTTCTGTTATGTTATCTCCACAGCTTTGTTCCTCTTCAAGGCAGCTTTATTTGCATAACACATTTTCAGCAAGAAGACTATTTAAATCGCTTTACATGATGAACATACAAAAGAGGAGTACACTGCAGTTGAATAATGAGGGAAAGTAAAACGAAAAATTTTAAATAAACTGGGACTACAGATTAAAATTACTGATGTTTCAAGTTAGTTTAAACCTTGATTTTTAAAGAACTTAGAGTTTTATTATATTTTCATCTGCTTTATGTGATGTTGAAACAACCATGTTTTTTCAACCAGGATGGATGGATGGATGGATGGATGGATGGATGGATGGATGGATGGATGGATGGATGGATGGATGGATGGATGGAAGAGTCCATCATTCATCTATCCATGAATGATGGATGCTTTATCTAACCCATGAGATAAAGCATCCATCCATCCATCCATCCATCCATCCATCCATCCATCCACCCACCCACCCACCCACCCACATTATGGATGGAATGTGGTTTGCAGGCTGAGTACAATTCTAGTTTTTCTTGCAGCTCTGCCACAATCACCAGATAGTTTTATGGAGTTCCCATCAAATTGTCATTCTATCTGTAAATTTGTCCACTTGAGCTGTGAATAGCTGTGGGCATAGATTTAAAATTGGCATCTTGTGTTCTTCTCTCAGTTCGGGTGGATGGCCATGTTTTGGTAGGATTGCAGTTGTACCGTAATGATATATTGAGCACGGCTTTGTGCAATGCCTTAGCACAAACACTTCCCAGATTTCTTTTTGTTGGCGTATGGACGCTTTTGCAAGGCACAGCGCAAGTCTCTCTACGCGCCGGGAACTTTAAATGAATACAGTGCACTTACTCGAGGACGTCCCTGTTGAACTGCAGCTTGCTGTTGCCCAGGAACTCTCCAATCATCTGTCGACTGAGGCCCTTCCTCTGCAGAAGGAAGTGTGCCACGCCTATAGCCGTGTCCGGGACAAAACCACGCGTGATCAGGAAGTGGATGCCCCTCTCGGGGTTCCTGGCACCGCCAAAACCAGAGAAGCAGAAGAGTGTTAGAATTAGCATTGTGTGCTGTCATTTTGTGCTTTCAAGTGTACACGCGTAGGGGTGTGTGGGTGTTTGTGTGTGGGTGAGACAGAAGTTGTGTTTCTCTGCATTTGGGAGTAAATGAGCTTAATATGTGTGAGAGCTAGAGAGTGTGAGTAGAAGGGAATACAAACTGGAAAAAGAAGCATGCGCTCATGCAGAAAAGCTGTTAGCTCACAACTTTGAGATCAGCTCGCCTGTCACTGAGTTCATTTACTTTAATTTGTATTAACTAATATTAAATGAAGGCCCACTGTTGACTCTATTTTTAGAACCTGAGCAGCTCTAGCATTGTTCACAGCCTCCTCCACTGCCTCTAGTATTCTGCTGCATTTTGCACTCCACTTTTCATCCCCATCCTCCCTCCTGGATGTTTTTTTTTTTTTTTTCATGGACATCACACAATCAGAAGATGGCACCAAACAGACACTTCCCCCCGGCAATTACAAGCAATAATAAGCTGCTGTTCATAAGTATTTTAAAGGGTTGTTGGGAGTTTGTTCAAAACAAACATCGGGGCTTTGAAGTCAAAGCCAGAGGATGGGGAAATATTTAACGTGTTTTTATTTTGTCACAGAGCTTTATGTGAACTGCCAGCCCACTCACACGTTGAACAGGTTGAGTCCGATCCTGTAGAGGCGTTTGCGATGCGTGTCGGTGGACAGGGTTGGGGAGCGACAGGAGGCTGGATCCTGGCAGCGGTCCCTTGGCAGAGAGACGACAAGGGCCTGCAGGGAATCCGGACTCGGACCCCCGGGGACCTGCTGGGGATGAGTGTAGTGATACTGCTGGTACTGTGTGTAAATTTGAGCAGGTTGCTGATTAGACTGCACTGAGGTGGAGATTGACGTGGAGGTGGAGGTGGAAGTGGAGGATCCCAGTCTGTCTGAGCTGTTTTCCCCCTCCATCCCAACCCCTGCGGCAGCTGGTGCCGCAGACCCCCTCCTAGATCCCGGATCGACCATTTCCAGCTCCTCGCTGGGCGGAGGGGCGGGAAACTCGGGTTCCTCCATCGACTGCCCGTCCCCTCCGCCGCCTGTCCCACTAACAGAGGGCTTCCTGCTGCCTGATTCTCCTCCGCTTGCATTTCCCAGAGAGGTGGTGGTCGTGGTGGTCGCGGATGAGATGGTGTAGGAGCTATTGCTGTCTATGTGAACAGTTACATCCCTGAAAGCCATAAGCAGGGAGCTGGCGCTGCGGGGCAGGCCGGCGCTTTCTGCAGCTGCACGAAGGGCCCCGGGGTCCATCAGAAGTCCCTTCCCCTCTCCTCCCTCTGACAGGCTCCAACCGCGAAGAGCATCGTCGATGGACTGAGCCAAGGAGTGAAGCTGCAAGGGCAGGAATAAGAAAAACGCACATTAAGTCAGCGACTCTGCGTGAGGTTGTCTGTGTTGAACTGCAGAAAAGTTCATAAGTTCAGGCTGATAATTAATGACTACTGTAAGACATGTCAGGCTACATTGAACATGCTATTATATCAGCAAGGCAGCGGGTTTACTAAAGGGTAATTTGTGGCTTGATAAACTTGACATTACTTTACTTTTTCAGATTTTAATTCATCTTTAAGCACACTGGAACTCTCTTGAACAAAATACAATAAATGCTTAAAATATGTAAAAACAAGACCCACCCTCATAGCTCTTGGTGAATTGCTGCACATAAGATGCACAATGTAAAGTCGTCTTTATAGTGGAACATGACACACAAGCTTCGGAGCAAAAGCTAAACATTTACCACAAACAGTCTGTGCATGTTCAAACGGGTTGGATTTGTATTAAAGACTCCAGGTGATTCAGTGAACCACCTGCAGTTCAGCTTTTGAGTGTGAAAAACACCGTATGAATTCCAAATAACAGATCCTAATGTGCTCCTGAAACTTTTAACACCAAGCAAGGATGGTGAAACACCATGTTTTGCAAAAGCACTCACAACCAAAAGAAGAATAACATTCTATACATACAAACATATTCATTAGATAAATTTTAACACATTGCAAATTTTAACAAAACGGAGTTGCTTATTTTAAACGTTTTTCTGAGTCAGAGTTATGTTTCATTCTTTCATTTTCCTCCATTGCATTCCTGTTGAAATAGTTTCAAGTTTCTGAGATTCTTTCTTCGTGAACCACAAGTTTATCGCACCAGATCTTATTTATATCTCCACAAAGTACACTGACCTGCTCGGAGAAGCAGTCTTCCAGCTGTGTGAGTGTAGGTCCAGATGTCTGAGACGGAGCCTGACTTGGAGCTGATGACGGGGCATTTGCTGGGGCTGACGCTGGTGACGGGGGAAGAGATGTGGAGCGACATGGAGGTGGAGGAGGAGTTTTTGAGCGTAAGGGAATCTGTCCACCTCCTGGATGCAGAGTGTAGCTGTGTCTCTGGGCCGCATTCCTGCTCCGGGATGAAGGGCTGGGATGGCGCAGGGAGATGCGGCGAGGCAGCTTGCTCTCTGACAGCGAATTGCGGATCTTCTGGAAGTTCTTGCTGAGCTGGTACTGGCGGAAGGCCGTCTGGATGCGGCGCGCTGCCCGCCTTGCGATCAGATGGCCTCCATACTTCTGCTCCAGCTCCTCTATCTGAGGGCACAGGAAGGTGGTGAGTGGGAGTGAACACATCAAACGCCTTTAAATTGCTTTGAGAGTCATTGAAAAACACTGCAAGAGTGATAAACCCACTGAAACACGTTTTAATCATTCATCAGCAATCAAACACGCTGCCATTTTCGAGCAACGAGATCAAAAGAGCCAAGAGGAGTCCTGAAATACACACTCACACTGTTCACAGAGGTATCCTTCTTAATTATAGGTTGGCTCTACCTGGAGTGGTTTAGGGCTTATGGAATCATCATCCTTCTGCTAATAGTTCATAGCAAGGATATAGAGATGGACCATGACAGATTGAGTTAAATGAATGGGGGAGCCTATTTGTTTGCAGCACCACCCAAAAATCCTACAATTTCTCAGAACTTCACCTCTAATATTTCCAGAGGAACGAGAGGCAGGTGGGGCAGGAAAAAAAAAAAAAAAAGAGGGAAACCTCACAATATGTCTGCTGTGTGTCTGGTCACACCACGAGTGGATACATGCACTCAAGCACCGCAGCAGCACAGCGAGATACAACAGCAGACCCTTCAGTTGCTTGCTATGAGGAATAAAGACATCTTCAGCCACCACGAACAGTTATTAGTTGTTACCATGACAACCTAGCATCTCCCTTTCCTCTGTTCCTGTCGCTGTGGCACTCAGTATCCTGGGTGTTCTTTTTCATGTCAACAGAGACGGAAATAGATCTAAATGGGAATCTTTTTTGTCAAGAAATCTTCCCTCTCACACACGCACGCGCACACACACCTGCTCACGTTAAATAAGGTAGAGCTGCCAGCAGTTTTTACTCCAAACCTTGTGATTGAGCATATTGATCCACTAAGGAAAAGGCATACCTGTTTGTTTTTGTTCTCCAAATTGATCTCATACTCGCTGGGTCCCTCCCTCTTCAGCCCCTTCACTTCCTGTCCTCCACCAGAGGACGTCCCATCCTCCAGGCTCAGGATCTGTCCGCTGCAAGGGAAATAAGAGCAGAGAGATTTCAGTTCCTCCCCCACGACCACATATCTTCACTCTTTACAGGGGCCTGGCCTTCAGCTCTGCGGAGTGGGTAGAGATTCATAAATTAGACAGAACGTGGACTGTGGTGGCCTGAGGGGCAGATGACTGACTTTCCGTGTCCACTCTTATTTGGTCAGACTTGTGGCTCCACTGCAAGTTGCAGGCAACGGCTGAATACGAAAAAGCTGACAGCATATAGAGTCCAGATTCAGAGGCAATACCCTTTCATAACATAGCATACACACAGGTTCAAATTTTTAAAATTATGTCTAAGAGATGTTCGTTAATAAACTAGATTAACTACCCAGGCTTTTTGCACAAGAATATGTAAATACTTTAAATCTAATGGAATAAATTCATTTTCAGATGCAGTAGTATATTGAAATTTTGAGTTTGTGATGGTGGGGGAGGGAGAATCCAATATTTCCATCCATCCATCCATTTTCTGTACACCCTTCTCCCTGGTGGGGTCGGGAGGCTTGCCGGTGCCCATCTCCAGCTAACGTTTCAGGCAAGAGGCAGGGTCACCCTGGACAGGTCGTCAGTCTGTCGCAGGGCAACACAGAGTCAGACAGGACAAACACCCACACACACACACACACGCACACACACACACACACACACACACACACACACACACACACACACACACACACACACACACCTAGGGAGAATTTAGAGAGATCAATTTGCCTGACAGTCATGTTTTTGGACTGTGGGAGGAAGCCGGAGTACCCGGAGAGAACCCACGCATGCACAGGGAGAACATGCAAACTCCGAACCCAGGACCTTCTTGCTGTAAGGCAACAGTGCTACTGCGCTACTTTGCAGCCCAGGATGCAATGTTTGTCCCATTAATTAATTCATCAAACCATTTATTTATTCCTATATTTTTTTGCCAATTTTGGCAGGAACCACCCTCCATACTCATCATTTTTCAAAATAGAAAAGGTGAAAAAACAAAAATTCAGCAAAGATTTTGCTCAAAGGGGAAATGATAAAATTCAGCTTTCATCAATCAATCAATCAATCAATCAATCAATCAATCAATCAAGTGTATTTGTATAGCACATTTCAGCATCAAAGCAGTTCAAGGTGCTTTACACCATGAAAACACAAAAATATAAAGTCATAGAAGACACCAAAACACACAGTGGAGAATTGAGAAAACCCTTTAAAATTATATTTTGCCAAGTGCCATCATTACACATCAAAATACTGGTTAGTGTTTCATTTATTATGGTCCAAAGCAACTCTAAACATTTGGGTTTTTAGTCTAGATTTAAAGAAACTCAGAGTTTTTGGTGTTTTGAGGTTTTCTGTAAGTTCTATGCACCACAGATTTGTAGTGCACAGAAGCTGAATGCTGTTTCTCCATATTTGGTTCTGGTTTTGGGGATGGTGAGCAGAACCAGAAGACCTGAGAGGTATTGAAAGTATGTAGCAATACGGCACCACAATACTTTAAAGCAGATCATTAACGTACTGTGGCTCAGATCAGTAAAACTCACAGATTTACACACTGATGAATCATAACTATGTTGTGTTTAGTTTTTTTTTGGATCGGGGGTGTATTATGTAAACATTAGCTTACAAAGCTCTTATCAAATTTTCATGAGTTTGCCTAACACTCTCCTTTAACAGTTGGACAAAGGTTCCCATCTTTATCTGGTGAGACTGTCATGCACAAATAAAAATCTCATATTTAGCGGTGAAAACTTTCAGTGATTCCTTTTATGTTTCTGTGTTTATTTTTGGCTAGAGCCAAGGTGATTTAGCAGCTTAGACGCTGTGCCTCAAGAGAGCTTTCAAAAAGGAAAGCCATGTGCAGCGTATTGCTGCAATAAAGACCTGTAAGTTGTAACTTGTGTTTTTCCCACAATATTCTTATGCCAAAGGATTTGATCTCTTTTATTTAGTACCGATATTATGCCAGACGAATCCAGAAAGTGTCTGCACCACTACTGAATCAAATAGAAGGGTTACACTAACTTATATAAGGAATTCAAACAAATAACTCCTAGCTAAGACTTGCCACTCACGTTTGTATTTATTTTCTCTTGCGATGTTTCCACGCCAGCCTTTGCTCCACTCTCAGTTTTTACTATTAAGATCAAGGCTGAATTCGTGTATGACCCTCTGAAAGCTAATGTGTATCCATGGCAATGACATCATTTGGATGAGCCTTTCGTTCTCTGTGTGCTGCGTGGAAATAAAAAGATTATTGGGGAGGCTTTTTCCCGTGTTGCGCTGTTGGGATTAAGCTTTCAAAAATACTGCAAACAGGAATGCCATGCCAATACAGTCAGGCGTGACTCAGAGAACAAGTTAGGGGAAACCCTAATCTGACTCCACCGATACGGGGACTTCATATTCATGACACTTTGAATTCAGCAACCCAGAGTGATGCAGAGCAGAGACCATTCATACATGCCAAGAATATAACAAGAATACACCAGTACCACCTGCCTACTTCAAAGCGACCTTACGAATTGAACGTCGGCTCATGCCAAGATTTCCACGTCTTCTAAACTGAGCTACATAAAGTCGAAAACACACACCTACAGAGATCCAGCTGGTTTTGTGAGGTACTTATAACGTTTAAATTTTCTAAATATTTGTCATATTACATAGATGTTATGATAGTGAGACATGGAGGTGACAGCATGATGCTGTCTTATGCTTGTCTTAAGCAATGAGATAAAAGCAGATCAAAAAACTAAAGACAGAGGTGGATACTCACCTTCCATGAGAGCAACCCTAAACATGCAATGAGATCTACAAAGAAAATTTTTAATTTAAGGGATATGATCACTGTCAGATATGGGTTAAGAGGTATTTTCATTTAACTAAGAAGTTTATTTTCAAAAGAAAATCTAACAAGCATCTTCTAAAAAAAAATACAATCAGCTAATAAAGAAATCAAATTTACATTTTATTGGAATTATTACTTGAAAAATACATGACATGTCAAAAAATTATACTTTTCTAATCAGTCAATGGAAAAATCTTCACTGGCATTACAGCCATCAAATCGTTCTTATTTTTTTAGCATTTCCCACTGGTATCTTACAAGTTATCTTTGATGATTAAGGCTGGAATGCCTCTATGCCACCTCTTTAATAATCTTACTGACTTTCTCACATTTACGTCAGGACCCAGTATGAGCCATTCTAAAATGTTACTATTACTTCCAATGAGAAGAAAAACGTTGCCACAATTAGAAGGTTAAACTTAAAATTTGCTGGATAGATCATTTTGGACTCAACTATATATTATCCAGTCAAAGTGCAAACAAAAACCCACTTAAAAAACTTGTGACAAGACATTAAAATAGATGCTAATAAACACGCTCGATCCAGTCTGACTGAACTTTAGTTATTTTGCAAAGCAGAAAGAAGTGCCAAAAGATTTGCAGTTGTGGTTTCAGCGAGGCACACCAAACTTTTCAGATTTATATTTATAAAATTAACAAAAGAACATGTAACCTTTTCCATCACTGCACAATAAAGCTTGATCTACCACAAAAGAAATCCCTGAAAATACATTGAGGTTGTTGCTTGTGACTGGACAAAATCTGAAATGGTTTGTACAGTATGACTGCTCATCTCAAAAGTGAAAACCAGAAGCTGAGCAACATCACAAAAATCACATCAGAGTTTAAATTTAGCTTCAGAACCCAGCAGTGTCAAGGGTGGAGTAGGCTGCTCCCTGAGGTCAGCCATTTTTAATCCCAGACACAGATGGTACAACATTCTTTTACATGGTAGCATTATCAAAATTCTGCGAAAAGTCATGTAGGGCTTAAGTAATTTGCCAGCATAACACAGCAAACACCCTCATTCTCTTAGGCCTTTCGATAATCCAGATGTTCTCACACATAAGGCTTCCCTTCATCTTTGCAAACTTCTTTCCACATAGGAATGGGATGAAAAACTAACTTTCAGCACAAAAGAGCTCTGGAGTGGACAGATTTATGATCATACCCTGAAGGCTTTAAGACTATATGCACTCACAAGGGTGAGAGATGCTTGTGGAATCTCCCGTCCTGGCCGGATACTGCTTACTCCGATTATTTTTACACGAACGAAACCAGAGCTAAAAAACAACAGGGGAGAATTAAAAGCCAGCTCATGCTTAAATAATGAGTGCATCACTTAAGTCTCTCTTTGTTTCCTCTGATTGCTGTGAAACGAAGTATACTGCAGCGTCTCTCACTAAAAGTCGGAGACAGGGCCGGAGAGGCTAGGTTTGGCTGTATCCTCTGAGATAGAGTCAGCGAAAAGAGCCAGAAAGAGGAGAGCAGAAAGCGAGATAACTACAGCGAAGTCGGAAACAGTAAGATAGTTACAGGCTGCCTGTTGGTGTGTGCACGCTGGAGGCTGTCTCTATCAAAAAGTCTATTAAAACACTGCCATGCCCCAGCGCTGCATCAGAATACATTAGAGTACATTAGAATACATTAGAGGGTTTTAAAGCAAGACCTGAGCTATTAATGCATCTGGCCAGGCAAGAGTCTCGGTGATGATAGGGGCACTGTGCGCACTTTCTCCTGCAAAGCATATGCAGCAACAAACACAGACAGCACACATGCGAGCACAGGCGTCATCAGGGGGCGAGACAGAAAAACCTTGGTCAAATCGTATCGCTTAAAGCCCTGCACGCCCAGGGGGGGATGCACACCCACACACTTAAAGGTTGGAAGAGCGAAGGGTATGGCAGGTTAGGCTAGAGGCAGATCTCATGGCATCTCTTGGGAGGTGAGTGTGCACTGATGGATTTAGAGTGTGTAGCAGCAACTGTTGAGGAAGTGAAGGATTGCAACCAACATGTTCATGTGATGATGATGATGATGATGATGATGATGATGATGATGATGATGATGATGATGATGAGAGTGGTGATAATAAAGAGCTGCATTGGCATTAGAGAGCCACACCAGTCTCATCTCAGCTGGGCGCCCGCTGCCTCTCTGTCATTTGCCCATCCAATCAGGAACGTGTGATTGTAGGAGTTAAGTCGTTAGATCTCCACAGAAAATAGAGGGATACCAGACAGACAGACAGACAGATGGTGATATTGAGAAAAGAAATAAACTTAATGGGGTGGGATGAGGTGGAAATAATTGCGACGCAATGATTGAGCAAGACGTGGGCTTCCAAAAAGCAGGCAAAAAAAAAAAGATAAAAACAAGCGAGAGAGAATAAACAATTGCATATGAAGATGAAACAAAGTAAAAAGGGTTTAAAGAAGAAAGGCGCTCATTCAAGCCTTTAAATGAAAGTTTACACATTCACACTCTCCATGCACAGCCCACTCAGAAACAAGCTGTTAAAATGGCTACTGTAGATTCTCCAGTTACTATGGTAGAGATATCTGTTGCATCACTTCAGAGTTGCCATGGTCGTTTTGATAGCGGCAGTTTCATTACATACATCATACCACCTCCTCTTCTGTTGTCTTTTTGTGAGTTGCAGACGGTGAAGCTATACGTTTGCTACACATTTAGCCATGTAGCTGTACTGCTGAACCTCAAAATTACACCACTTTGCACTGACATATGGACCAGTTCAGCACTGCACACTTCCCACCAGGCATGATTAAAAGTTTTAAGTGTTGGCTATTTTGTTGGCAATAAGGCAAAGAGAAACTGACAATTCTTTTGTTTACTTCTTTTCCCCCGTTTTTCGTTGCGTACTTTGAATAAACTTTTGTCTGTAAGTGTGAATGCATCGTAGATTTCAGGGGGAAAAAATGACAGCATGCACATTGATGTGGTTTATGAAAAAAGAACAAAGCCTGACTGGAATGCCCAGCTGTTATTTTGAAAGACCTTCAGCAATCATTTTAAATCAATTTGATATTGAAACCATATGGTCTTGTCAATATATTCCATTAAAATGATTTTCAAATCCTAACAATGTTTTCTGAAGTCATTGCATAAGCCACTACTTCCACCAAACAATTATCCCAAACAGATTTGTATGGGCACAATCCTGTCAGTTAACCCCAGCATGCATGAACCTGCGGTACAGCCCATGCTATTACTATAACCGAGTTAAGACCACAGAGAAAATGTAGGAAAGAGAGAAGTTTGTTTCGATAAGCAAAAGCAGTTTGAATTCAGACAGCATGAGGTGTCAATGCACTGGCAAATCACATAACAGTTTAAAGTGATGCAATATGAATATAGCATTAAAGTGGCGAACACATACAAAAACCTACAGGAAGAGAAATTTTAAATATGATCAAAAAAACTAAAGTTCTGCAGACAGTCAGCTTCATCATCCATGCCAGTAACCATCATGGCTTCGTATCCATATGAGTCAAACTCTAGCTCAGGCACATGACAATAAAAATAAAAAAAAACCTTCAACTCGTGCAACTTAAATGCTTCAAAATCGATGTTGAAATACTTTAAAAACAGCACCTCTGCTACAATACTTAAAAATGTCAGGTGGTTAGCTACAATCCTGTGCCTTTTGTGATGTCATCAACCCAACTACGCACATCGGAGAATTAGCAATTGTCCTTCTCGGCTGAGCTCACCTTGATGATCCCGAGGTATCGGTCTCCGGATGTTCAGGGGCGGGGCAGCAAAACTGATGCAGCACAGTCTCACTCCTGCAGAAGGATGGAGGGAAAAAGCAGAGGTCAGCAAAGGAGAAAGAAAAGGAGCAAGGCACGCACGCAGAGCTGAAAGGACAGGTTGTCATTCTGTCTGCCGATGATGTATGTTCAACATTCCTCTTTAGTACCCAAGATGATCACTTTTAACAAACACAAAAAAAGATCCTAGAGAGTCTCCCTTCTTGCTCTTTGGATTATTGTATCATTACATTTTACAGTCAGTGACTGATCCCAGGGCAAATACCCTATGTAGGTCAAATCAAGGCTGAGAAAGCTTAGAACGGGTGTATTTATATGTTTGTGTGTACGTGTCAGATCAGCTGCGATTTAGCAGAAATCCCTGAACCCAATCTGGAAAGATGCTTGCTCCAGCTCTGTTTCCTACTTCCTCCTCTTCAGCTGGCCTTTCTCATTTGTCTCTCATACATTTTACATTCACATTCATATTTTAGGCATTATGCTGGAGCTCTTATGTGGAACAAGAAAGAAAAAATGCATTCTTAAGCAGCTGTATAGATTGCCTTCCTTTAAATTCAGGATGCCCTATAGTTTCCATTTCTACATACATAAAAATGACAACCAGGACCAGCATTTATGGATTTTTTTATAGGTATTATCTGGGCATCAAGAACATTAGGAACTTCTTCATTGTGCTGAATAAATGCAGTGAAGGGACATTGTTGGCTATACTACAGTCGATTTCATGACCTGGGTTCAGATTAAAGCTCATGACACAAAGTCACAGTGACAGGCAGTCAGAGTCGGCGCAAAACCAGGAGTGACAGTCTGGGCTATAAAAAGCCACCTTTTCACAGCAACTTCTACAGACTTAAAGGGACCCTGATATTTTCCCTAAAAATCTCACAATCTGTTCACACTCTGATTCTGTGATCTGCTACTTGATCCAAGATCAATGGAACACATACATGTGCTTTTATAAACTTTAATAATTATTTCTGAATTCATTTTTGCCATTTTCTTTAATCATGTCCCTTATGTGATTAGTTTCTTGTCTGAGAGCTTACAGAAAACCTCAGAATGCATATGCTTCCTCTTAAGGTTTGGTTTTCACACAGTTAGTTGCAAATGAAGTAGTGATCCTTGGCGCCAAACGTTCATGAACCTAATTTACTGCCTGCTAGTTTTTGAGTCTCAGGAACAGTTTCTCAATTGTGATCTATTCAACACAAAAGCTTCTGAAATAGTCTTCATTTCACACATTCAGAGCACAGAGGTGTTGTCAATGAGATTTTTTTATGTCAAATTGGAGGAATCAAAGGAAGGAGAATCAATGCAGCTACTCTTCTGGGCATTATTTACTAGGTTAGGCTAACAAAACACAGTGACATCTGTAAATTGTCATAGTCCTGGAGTTTTTTTTACATTTTGTTATTTTACAATGAAGAACTTCAACGTAGTTTTTTTTTTACCTAAAAAATGGTGGATAATAGGGAAATAAAATGACACATGGTTTTTCTGTGACAAATTAAGTCCGAACAGGGTGTCTTATATTAGCATTCGGTCACCTTTTCCCTGATGCCTCTAAATATAAACCAGTTCATCTTCAAAAGTCACCCAAGTCAGACCACCTGTATAAAAGAGTACATCTGCATAAATGCTGTTGTCCTCTGAAGGCCTCTGAAATTTACAGGGAACATTAGAAAACAACATGAAGACCAAAGGACAGACTGGGATAAAGTCATGGAGACGTTTAAAGCGTTAAGTTCTAAAACAATATCACAAGTTAGGAGCAATCTCAGGGGGAACTGTTCAAACTAAAAATTTAAACACAATGGCACTGCAAACCACCCAAGTAAACTGGACTGGAGGATTATTCTGGGAGGAGATATAGATATAAATAGATATAGATATAGAAATTCACAATTCAGTTGAGAAAATCTGCTAACCGGGCAACTATTTGTAACAAATGGGGGAGAGGCAAAGAGAAAGATGCTCTCAGTCCATTCATGATGAAGATGTTGAGGTATTTTCCAATTGACAATGGTAAGCCCATAGTTTTTAGTGTGTAACTTGATTCAAACTTAAATTTAGTCAATTGTAGGATCTATAATTAATCAATCACAATTACTGTATATTAATCAAAAACTATGTATCGACAAAGTAAGCAACATATTCAACTCAAAAGCTATTTATGCTGCTAAATTATTGGATGAATAGACATATGAGCTCTATAACAAAGATATTTGTTTTAATCTGTTTTTCAGGTTACTCAACCAGATTGGAGCAAAGTGCTATTATGCCCATTCAGCTTTCAAGCAACCTCTCGTTATTCATGTGACTCCCTTGAAAAAATACTGGTTTAGAAATGTGAACAGAGGAGTCGCTGTGGTGGCGCAGGGGTAAAGGACAATCCACACGGAGGCCTTGATCCTCGATTCCGGACGTCAAAGGTTCAAGTCCCAGCCAGAAGACCTTTGCTGCATGTCTTCTGCCTCTTTTGCTACCTACTTTCCTGTCTAACCATGCTCAAATAAAGGCTGGACCAAAAAAAAAAAAAAAAAAAACTTTAAAAGAAATGTGAACTGAGGACACTGACAGTACCATTGGGGACATCTGTGCTTGCTGCAACATGTTTTGCATTGAGATGGTATTTTAGGCTTGAATAGCTTCACTGATAGACCAACTCCTTTTTGCACGATGTAAACAGAAAACTCTTTACCAGCATCCCATCAGATCATTTTTTTTGAAGGTTCTATTTTTATATGTAACAAAAAATAAATTCATTAAGGTCCTGGGCATAGGTTTTAGATATGCAATAATGGGAGAGACAAACTTAAAGGTATCCAGTTTAACTGGAGTAAAAAAAAAAAAAAAGCTTTACAAATCATTTACTGAGGGGGCCTGAATACATGTGCTGTTTCATGTTCATACCTCTTCACATTGTCCCCTACGTCAGCATGTCTATCACTTACATAAAACATGAACACTGTGAAGTTTGTGGTTGTAATGTGACAGAATACGGAAAGGTTCAAGCAATATGAATAATTTTGCAAGGCACTGTAGGTTTGCTTTTTTCCATTGACCAGACTATGCAAAAAAAAACATTTTTAGTGAATTCAAATTGTGCAGCCAAGCCAGACAACAAGACCAAGTCGAACACTGAACACTTTTACTTTTTCTGGAAACATTTCACACAAAGCAGATCTGGAAGCTAATGAACTCCAGAGCAATACTGTACAACAAATTCCTTTTTTTTTTTTTTAAACTGCTCACAAACAAACCAAATCAGCAAATATAATAGTCATTGGAGAGGTGATGATGTGTTAATAGTAACGCTGGATGATGTAACCTAAAAGAAGCTGTCGCAGTAGTGACTGATGGGGAGATATGTTCCTCTCAGTTTGACATCGTGGGGAAAAATAGATTCTTTCTCTTTAAAGTGCAGTTTTGACAGCTGTCTTCACATGTTGCAGTGTGACGCTTCTGTGTAAAGACACTTAAAAAAAAAAAAAAAAGCCTTGTACTGTATATTTGGAAGTTCTTCTGAAGCCGAGACTTTCATCTAAAAAGATCCAAACCTTCTGCACCTCTGTGGTGTGTAGGTTTTATTTTTAAAGCTTTTAAGGGGTGCCAACATGTCAGTGTGTTAGTTCAGATTTAAATAAAGGACTGAGCTCTGTGTGACTGCACAAAGAAGCATCTAAAGAACTTTCTTGAACTACTGCACACTTGCTTTGTTTCTTGTTTCTTGTGGATGTTTCTTTTATTCTTTGCTGCAAAGAGCTATTTAATTGTAGGTGCAAGTTTGCTCAGCTCATTTGGAAAGAGATGTGTCAAAGTGCACGAGAGCCAGTGCTGCAGTTTAGCTTGTGCATGTACGGTTTTGTTTTTCCACAGGTATTCTGGGTTTCGCTCTTCTCTTACTTCTTCAGCAGGAACAGGGTACATTAAGTTAATGAGGTTTGCATATTTTATTTTTTCCTTCGTTTGTGCACCTAGTCGCACTTTTTCTCTATGAGATGGAAACTCACAAGAGACCTCATGATTACTTATTATCTCCACCCATGCAGACACAGGGCACTTATGCCAGAGATACCGCAACAATGTTGCAGGTGGCAAAAAAAAAAAAGCTCATTTACCTTCTTGAACGTTCTTCCTATGAAAACACAAGGTAGCCAAGAAATCCACAAAGCTACCTAAAACAACACTCTGCACTATATGAATGTCACCAATATGCTAATTGGTGTAAAAATACAAATGACTGAAGTATTGTTAATGTGCAAAAACAAATTACTACCTAAAAAAAAAAAAAAAAGATCCTCCACAGATTTATTCATGTTATTTTTTTATGCTTTGTCGTATCTGTACAGATTTAAGAGATAAATCTAATTTTGTGTGCTTTAAAAATTGCTGCTGGGCAGCGTTTCTTACCTTAGCATGAAATCAATCTAGCTTTTGTGTCCCTGTTTAATAAGATTTATCACAGGTTTGTTCTACAGTGCTTTGCAAAAGTGTCCATATGAGTTCTAATCAGTGGTGGGAAGTAACGAAGTACAAGTACTTCGTTACTGTACTTAAGTACA
>NW_015113305.1:388174-431801 GCF_001443285.1 Poecilia latipinna | reverse complement strand
TTTTTTGAGTACTTTCTCCACCACTGGTTCTAATGGATTTTCTATGTGACAGATTCAGCCAAGCCAATCATTGTAGCTCTGGCTGTATGGTTAGTCATTTTTCAATTGGCAGATGATCCTCCACCGTCAAAAATGATAAGTTCATTGCTCTCTCTAAAGAAAAAACCCAACACCCCAAGGACATGACATTGCCATCCCCATGTTTCACAGTGGGGCTGATTTGGTCAGGACAATGCGTAATATCAGTTTTCTGCCAAAAGTTATACTTTTAATCAAAACGGTTTCATGCACTTTTTATCTGACCAGACCGCATTACCCTGCATGTTTGCTGCGTCTCCTTCATCGATTGTGTCCATCTTCTTAAGGCTTTTCTCCATTGGGAGCAGCTCATTTGGAGTGCACAACTACAGCTGACCTGTCAATCTGAGTTGTGGATATTTGCAGCTCTATAGTTTAGGTGGATGGCCACGTCTTGGTAGGTTAGTAGCTGTGCCACACTTTTTCCATTTTCAGATTACTGATTGAAATGGAATGAAATGTTGAAAGCTTTGGGCATTGATTGTTAACCCAACTCTATTCTAAACTTCTCCATAAATTCATCCCGGGCAAGTCTGGTTTTTATACTTAAATGAAGTTACACACGAGTGAACTAATTGTAAATATTTGTGTTTGATTTTAATTAGTATCAGAGTAAAGTGGCTGCACTGTGGTTGTGGAATTTACCTAAAATGAATTCAAGCTAGAGGTCGGGTTGTGATATAAGAGGTGTGAATGATTTTGCAAGACACCTGAAATAGATATGAGTCGCATATGTCTTTTGAACAAATCCTTAGTAGCAAACTAAAAGGTCCTGTTACGCTGTACTTTTGTAACATGTTTGAATATAAAATTAGAGAGAGTTAAAAAAAAAAGCTGAACACGTGAAAACACACACACACACACACACACACACTTTCACTGGCTCCATCTGTCTGCATAAGAAACACACACACGTACATGCACTTCTGCACATTCAACTCGAACGCTTACAAAAAGAACAGGTGAATATTTTAACACTACATGCATCCTGCTGTTGGCCCACGTCCTCTCCCTCTCGGAGCCCTGTCTTCTCTGCTTCATCACTCTCCTTGCGTTGCTTTGTCGCCGAGCTTTTACCAGTGAGGGTCAAGGAGAGAGAGCAGGGAAAGTTAAAGGAAAACAGTAGTGTTGCAAAAAAGACTAGCTCTATTTGGACTGGGGAAAAAATAATAAAAGCTCATGTGCCCTTTTCGCTGTGCCACAGGCTGCCACAGCCTACATTGTCCACACTGCTTGTTTGTAGGTATTGCAGCCAGAGGAGACAGACGTCCCACACGCACCCTTTTGAAACATTTCACTTCCCTGGGGTTTGGTCTCCTGTGGTACCTGTTTCACTCCCTGTGTAGTGAGCTCTCCCCCGCCCCCCCGATGCCCAACCCCCGCCCCCTTTCAATCATTCTTAATTCATCCATCTCTCTCTTATGGAGAGATGGATGAATGGATCAGCTGCTTCCTGATGTGCTGGTCCAGCCTATAGCATCACCCTCAAGCTTCCTCTTGTAGACACCTCCAAGGGATCCATCAAAGACAACGACTGAGCACGCATCTCTCCTTCTCTTTCAATCTCTCTGCTTTTTTTTTTTTTCCCCCTCCTGAGAATGGCTGATTACTGTTCGCTCCATGGGCTAAGTGGGGCAGATAGAAGGCTCAGCTGGAAAGAGACAGAGAGAGAGAAAGAGAGAGAGAAAAAAAAGAGAGAGAAGCAGACCAAGCGGAGAAGAGCGTCTCCTCTCCTTTCCTCGCACTCACGTGCGCTGACAACACTGACAAAGATGCAAAGCGCGCTCACTGCCAAACCTGAACACTGCTCACTACTCTACATGTCATCCTTTTGTAACGCTGCAAAACACTACAATCTATAGAGACAGAAAATATCAAATAAATAGATACAGTAGGATGTGCGAGGCATGCTCCAACATAGGGTTGTGCACGAAAGCTCACTGACACATTCAGGAGTTGCAAGAGGAACATGCTGAGACACACTGACAACAGGAATAACAAATCTGATCCTCAGTCATCTGCAGGCGGAATACAGCTGGCAAGGACGCCAAGGTGAAAGGAACCCCACTGCCTCCATCCCCACCCCTTACCTGATGGCGTACACTAAAGAAAAGGTAAACCCTAGAAATGTACTTTGACGCAAAATGATTCAAGTTCACAGAATGTGGGGTTAGACTCAGACTTGGCCATTGTTCGTACCTTCGTACTGGAGAATCTGGAGTCAGTGGTGGTTCTTGTACAAATGACGAGCCCCTGTTTCTGCCGCCCACCAGCTAAAATGCAAGCAACTATCTGAGTTTCTGCATGGGGAGTGGGTGGCAAATTCAATGCAGTCTTGCAGAAAGCACATAATATTGTCTCCCTGTCCTGCTGCACTTCACATCCATAAAAGATATAGAAAACTTGTTCATGGCAACTTGTACTTTAACTGAATTTGTGTGCTTTAGATGAGAGTAACCCTGAACTCTTCTGTAACACACAAGTCAGTCTGACATGAAACAAAGGATGCATATATAGGGGGGAAAAAATCTCCTGGTTGCAATTGGATATGGTGGAGAAGAAGTGATTCTATGGGCTTGTGTCATTTCAAAAGACGCATTGAACCCAGTCTCTGAAAGATAACATGATCACATTCAAATACTGGGAGTTTCACAATAAAAAAATAAAAAAAAAAAAAAAAACTGGTGGCCTTTTGCAAAAGACGGGTTGTCATTGGGTTTTTCCCTAGGAAAACAGTCCATAACATATTATCAAATCAAAGAAGAAATGGTTTGTTGTAGACAAAGTTAGCCTTCTTATATGATCTGTCCACAAACTTAATTCTTATGGAAAACCTCTGGGCTGAGCTGAAGAGAAGGAAGCAAGAGAGAGGAAATAGGCTTGTGGATGACCTAGAGTGATTGTGCAAAGAGGAAAGGTTAAAGATCCTCCTATCGCTCTCTGAACATCATACAATAAACTAAGATGTGTTCTTTTGCCCACCTAGAGGAAGCTATAAAAGTGTAGGGGTGCCAATAATTATCGCACTGGAAGTATTGTTAAAGGCTAGTTCTTGGTGTATTTTTTACACTAGCTGATGTTAAAGGTTGAATATTTCTAAAGTTTTTGTCCTACTCTGTTGTAGAGGAACCCTATGCTGCTGCTGAAATTATGAATTTATTTATAAAGCTTGTTACACATCTTTGCCAGAAGCAGCAAAAAAAAATAAAAATAAAAAATGTCCTCATCTGTATCATCTAAAGATCTGCCACTTAGCGTTTTTTGACATGTAGTGGAGTCCTGACTCCAATTCCAGAAACCACTGCTGAACAATACACAACTCATGATGCAGGCATGGATTACGGTGAATTAGAACAATTTGAGAAGTGTAGTCTTGAAGAAGCACATAAAATCGCTAACTCCTTTCTAAAGCATGTCCCCTCACAAAAAAACCCTGACAGAATTTTGGTTTCCCTCAGTGGGGGTCTTGTCCCACAGAGACCAATCAGGGTCCCTACTGAGGGGAGACCAGCAGTAAAAGAAAGCATACATAACAAGAAAAAAGAAACATGGTTTTATCTCATTAGATGGTGCTCTGGTGCCAGGCAAGATGGGGTTGTGTGTGTGTATTGATGTGAACATGTGTCTCAACAACATCAGAGAACCCCCCAAGATCGTGATGTAATTAATGTAGAGGCAGCAATACCGCGGACAGTGGTGACTGGAGGTGTCTCATCACCCTGCTGCGCTCATGTCTCAAACTGACAGTGACTACTCGTTTGGCAAAGACACACGTACACACACGCACACACACCTATACGGGTCTTGGTGTATTAGCACACACACACACACACGCACGCACACATAGAGAGAGAGAGAGAGAGAGAGAGAGAGAGAGAGAGAGGCTTGAATGCACATGAGCACGCACGCGTAAAGGCCTACAGCTGTTTGTTATGTAATGATTCAGTGATCGTGATCCAGTTTCTCATTTAAATAATCCACATATTTCCTCTTCGTGGTGTAGTCCTTGACCGACACAGCCGAGAAACGGAAACCTCCGTTAATTAAACGCCTCTCAATTCGGCGCGCACGTGCATGCACGCACGCTCCTGGTTTAAAGCGGATGCCGCACACACACAAATTACTCCATGCAAAAAACAAAACAAAACAAAAAACAACAACAAAAAAAACATTCTCTTTAGAGAACTCAAGAAAGCAGGCGGTTTAAAGTTTAAATACCTGCATTTGGGCCTGTTTCTAAACACCTGACCCCTGCTGAAACAGGCGCGATACACGCAACCAACCATATTGTTTACTTACTCGGATTGCCTTGCCAGGGTCAGAGATCGACAAAGAGTTGTTGGGGTCATCGGAACCAAAGATTTGCAACTGGGGCAACTTCCACCGTTTTCTGACTCACTCTCAATGGGGGAAATCGTAGAGGGGTCCGCTGGGACCAACTGCATGTCCCCCGGGTCCATAGGTTGGGCAGGCGGGGGCTGGACGCCCGGAGACACCTCAACCTGCGCTGGTGTTGCCGCATGCTCTGGCAGAGCCCCCGTCGTACTCTTGAGCTGGGGATCCTGCGGGTGGTGGTGATGGTGAAGGCAGCTGGGGTCCGGGAGAGTATGATGGGAATGATGGTGAAGGTAAGGGAGCTGCTGTTGCACCCTGACGTCCCGCAGGTGCCTGTTCTCGCCGATGAGCTCGTCCACCCGCCTGTCCAGCTCCTCTATCCGTGCGCGCTGGGTCTGGATGAGACTCTGCTGGTTCTGCACGATCGTGGTGAGCTCCCGGAGGTACAGAATCGCCTGCACCGGGTTTTCTAGCAAGCTGGAGCTCATAATATCCGAGATAAGTGGAAGGAAGAGAGAGAGAGAGCGAGAGAGACAGAGAGAGAGAGAGGGAGAGAGACAGAGAGAGAGAGAGGGAGAGAAAAGCTGGACTAACAGATGGAGGGACACAGGAGATGGAGATACTGTTGTGTGCGGATGAGAAGGTGTGAATGTCCTTCCGCTCTTCTCTTGGTTCTGCTCGGTTGTAGATGTAGCTGTACCGACCGAGCCAGTCTCCTCTTCTCCGGTCGTTTCCCTCCCTCCCTCACTCCGACTCGCTCCTACTGCGCTGAGTGGTGCTGATGAGAGGAGCCAGATCCAGATGTGACAGGAGGGAGGGGTGGCGCTTGGAGGCGGATGCGTCATTACGCACGAAAATAAGAGAGCAATCCAGAGCAAGGACGCACCCTGTAGGTGCAAGAAGTTCCTGCTGACAAGTTAAAAATATAATATAATATAATATGGTTGATTTTTTTCCCATTATAACAACAGAAACGTTACCTATATCTTTCTCTTTTTTTAAATGGACGAAAGAGTAGACTGTTCTATTAATTGACTACATCGTAACAGTCTAATCACCTAAATTAGTTATTCATATGTTTATTGTGTGTAGTGTTGTCACAAACGTTGTTTTTATTCAATGACAATTTAGTAAATACATTGAGCAATGAAAAAATGGCAGTACTTAAACTTATCTGGGCCAATTTGGTCAATGCAAAAGTTATTTCCCAGTGTTTTTTACTACCAGAGTTTTTTTTTTTTTAATCATCTTAAGGATGTGTGGATTACATCCATTTACTCTGTCTTCCTCCCACAGTTTGCGTAATTTCAAGGTTGATTTATTTTTTAGTCTAAAGTAGTTACAAAAAGGGAAAATACAAAACCAGAAATTAACTCCACAGTCTTGTCAAACAGTGAGTTCGTACTAGCTTTAGCTGTGACCATTTTATGAGCAAGAATTCACAATATTTTTTGTTATTCGTCAAATTAAATATGTGACACACTTGTTTTTACCTTCTGGTTGAAGAGAAAAATTAAAGAAAAAAAGTGTTGTTGAAAAAGATGTAAAACAATATGAAATCTCAAAGATTAATTTAACTAACATAGCCAAGTAAGCTAAAGAACGGATCGACCAAGCTAAAAGTCTATGGTTAAAGTAACCAAAGCGGCACCTCAAAAAATAAAATCCGAGTTACCATGAAGGCAGCACCACAGTTTGACGTTGTCATGTGATACAATGTTGCGGAAGTCCAGATATTACGTCTCGTAAAATCAAGTAGCTGTGCAAAAATAACCGAAAGCTTAAGCTAATTATCAAATACATCTTTTGTCGCCGTCAAACACGACCCATGGTCAGGTAAGAATGTTATTTTCAACTCAGCGTTACCCCAACAAACCGTATGGTGCTGCTCTGGGTGCTGCTCTTTAGCATTCCAGGGATATCTTTAATCTATTTTGTGTTATTTACAAGAAAACAGGGACGCTGTGAGTTTATTTGCTACAAGTCATAGCTGGCAAAATCATCTTCGGCGACTGAAGTAGTAAATTACAGGATAAATCCGTAATATAACGGCATCAAATCGGCTTCAGATCTACATTGTAGTAGATATCATGTGAGAGTCAGCATAGTCCAGAAAAATCGATTAAATTACACCAAACAGGAGAAAGTCCACTAGTGGAGTATGTCTGAGGGAACATGCTGACTCAAAATTAATGGCTGTTTCATTGTTACGTTAGGATTTTATTTATTCTTTTAGACCTTAGATAACTCGATACTGTTTTTGCGGTCTAAGTTCATACAATTAAATAAATTAATTCAGGAGGTTCATATTATTCGTTCAAACGTTTTTAGTGCAGACAATATAAACACGACACACAATGCAGTATTTTGAACACGTTTTCACTGACGTTATACCTCCAACTTAAATTATTAGCTAACACTATCAATACTTCACAAAGCTGTTATGGAATAATACAATTTTTGCCGTTTCTTCTTTGCAAAATGAAGCTCAGTCAGATTACATGGAGGGAATATGTGAAAATAACAGATTCTCAATTGATTGCATGTGTTTTATGTAAACAAACCGTGCGGTTTGGATTAAATACACAAAACTTTAATGTTTTGTGTATTTAATGTCTTGAATTATATCCATATAAAACCACCAAAGCTAAGTAACGAAAACAATTAAAATGTAATGTCTTACAAATTAAGATAAAGAAAAAAAATCTTAAAACCAAAAATGAGGTAAAGCAATTATTAGTTTACTGAAAACCTACATGAAATGGATGATTGTAGATATTTAAAACAAGATTTAAAGAAAATGTTCACAGAGAACTTTCGATAGATTGCCTGATGAAAAATATTTATGTTCTTTGCTCTACGGACGTTTGCATTGCTCTAAAAATTATTAAAGAAATCTAGTCATAACAAACATCCATCCATCCATTTTCTGTACACCCTCGTCCCTAGTGGGGCGTGGAGGGGTGCTGGTGCCTATCTCCAGCGAACATTTCGGGCGAGAGGCAGGGTACACCCTGGACAGGTCGCCAGTCTGTCGCAGGGCAACACAGAGACAGACAGGACAACAAACAACTATGCGCACACACACACACACACTCACACATAGGGATAATTTAGAGAAATCAATTTACCTCACAGTCATGTTTTTGGACTGTGGGAGGGAGCCGGAGTACCCGAGGAGAACCCACGCATGCACAGGGAGACCTTCTTGCTGCAAGGCAACAGTGCTACCAGTGCACTCCATCATAATGCACAAAAAGTTTTGTGCAATCATATCTATTTCAAATCTTCTGTCTCCACAATATTTCAGATTGCCGTCTGAAATATCATCCTAATTTGCAGGATCAGCGTATGCAATGTCATATAAATCAATGCTTAGATGCAATATTTTGCTGTCTGTAATATCTCAGGTACTTAAACTCTTAAACTCTACATGCCAATTCTATATTTGGCCAGTAGCCCTTAATGTCCACACCTGATCTAAATCTTACTGGTAGAGATGATGGATCTCAGGGAGAGTGGAGGAAACATTGTGATGATTAAAAAAAAGAAAGAGAGTAGTGAGGTGAACGTGTGTAAATCCCAATTGATATATAGTCAGCAAGCATGCAGCAATAAAACTGCAAGGTCAAGTTTTCCTAACATTGTGCTCGGGTTTATCAAACGGACACAGATGGTCAGTAAATAAAAGAATACATTTCCATAAAGCTGTCTAAACACTTACGTATTTCTGTGAGGGCGAGACTATATCATTTTAGGTTCAGGTTTGTTTTCTACATATATTCTACAAGCTGACTCTGCACCAGGAAATCTCTTAATACATACACAGAAACATAATCCAAATTTAACATTGTCTCCCATCAAATTTGGTACAGTCAGGAATAAGAATAATATTAGTAAATAGTCAGTATTATAAACGTGTTTTAAAAAATGAGTGGAATGCTCTACATAAATGAAATTTTCAGCTATAAATGGAATCACTATTGTGCCACTCCATCTCATTAATTACTCTAGAAATTTGCTTATTTTCCCCAAATTTGGCACACACCTAACATTAATCTTTTTTCTACTGTTTTAATTAATATCCATCTCGCTGTTCCTCTTAACAAACGTGTCTAGTTTAATAGCTCTTGAAAAGGGAGATAAAACAATAACAGTGCTTGGTTTCAGTTTCCTATGAAAATAACAATCTTGCTGTGCACTGCTGTTTTTTTGGGGTTTTTTAGGATGACACAGAGGCACTGCCTGGAGGGCCAGGTATACTCGGTGCCTCTCGTTCAGCCTGAGCTGAGGCGAGAGGAGGCTGTTCTTCAGATTGCAGATTCACTGCTGTACTTAGAGGTTATTTCTACAGACATTTTCAGAAGGTAAGCACACAACACACACACACACACACACACACACACACACACACACACTACAAATATAAATATAGGTAGAGTTTCTAAAGCACATGTCTACAGCATCACAGTTTTCCACATTTGAATTCAGAAACACAGACACCTGATTCAGATCCAGTGTTATAAATGGTTGAAATTTTTTATATTTATTTATTTACTTATTTATTTTTGTTAGACGAGATAATAGCCAATTTTCACAGGGAGCGTAAAAAATATATATTTTTTTTCATTGGAAGATGAGCAATGAAAATATTTTAGGTATAAAGCAGCTCTTGGAAAAGTCTCATCAACGCATTGAATGGACTGATGTTGAACATTACGGCATCTGCTAAAAGTAAGCTGCTATGGATCAAGATGTCACTTTCACTAGATTGCAGTTATTAAGCAGCGTATGTTTTACACCAGATGGTCCTGTCTGGCACGCTGCAACCATCGGCTTCTGTAATTATATCAAAACACATATTCATAGCTGGAAGAGTCAGAAAATTGTAGCATCGGTTACAATATGGCCTGTTTTAAGTGTGGGCACTTTCTTAAATTTTTATTTTGATTTTATTGTATTTCTGCTATCAGTGTTTTTACACTGTCTTTAAAATTATGGAATAGTATTGAATTTTCTTTTAGTTATTTTCAAGTCTGTATATGTATGGATAATCACTTTGGTATCAAAATGTTCTTCGGTGTTCCGTCTTTTTAAATTTGAAATCATATTTGGTAAGAATGAAAAGCCCAATGAATGTAAATTCAGTGCCTCCACATCACACTATAAGGTTAAAGGTGAAACTAAAATACCAAGAGCCAGTAATGGTCATGTTAAACTCTCCAAACTGTGACATAAAAACGTGTGGAAAAATTCTGCTACCCTCGCGGCTCTGGCGAAGGTCAACTCAACTGGCCGAACCTTTCACAATATTTCAGACACATTCTTCCTGATGCATGAATGTGATTATTGTCATGTTTGTGTTGATGTTGCTCCCAGGGTCTCTGAAAGTGTAGAGAAGAACCGGCGCCAGCTGCAGAGCGTCTCTGACCGGATCAGACTAGCTCAGGCCCGTGTTGACAAGATTAAGGGCAGTAAAAAGGCCACCAAGGTAACAAAGACAAAATTACAAGTTTTATACTCAGATTCTCGTTGAAGCATCACATAAAATCCTTATAAATCTGTGTGCAAAGGTTTTCTCCAGTGCCAAGTACCCTGCCCCAGACCGGCTCCAGGACTACTCCTCCATCTTTACCGGAGCTGCAGATCCTTCCTCTCAAACCCAGCCTCGCCGCAAGATACAGAATAAACTTCGGCCTTTTGATGAGAAGGCCTGGCAGGTGAAAAAAAAAAAAAAACACACACACACAAAAAATGTCCAATACTGTGCTTATTTTTTTTTCTTCGTGAAATCCACTTATTTTGAAAAAATCAATTGTAACATAAAAAGAAAAGTAGCATTCTCGCTGCCGCAATCAACATCCAAAATCGAGCTGAAACCTACAAACTTTTGAAGAGTGTGGAGTTTGATATTTTAATTTTTGTTCAAAACTCGATAAGCATTGAAAAAATCTTATTGAAAATGAACATTTTTTAACTTTAATCTAGTATCTGAAATATAATATAAGCCAGACTTTGTAGCATCATTTACTTTTAATAACTTAAAAGTAGATGATGCGATTGATCTTTGATTTATCACATCAAAACTTAAGTTTTTGTTTAACTTATTGATGAATTTGGGTTTTTTTTAGTTACTGAGAGAACTCGCAGGCAAATTAATGCTTGTCAGAAATAAAAAGAGCAAGAGCCTCCTAGATTGATGTTTTAAGCTGCACTGCAGTGAATAAAGCATTTGCAAAATAAAGGTGTCATAGATTACAAACTGTGCTTTGAAGAATTTGTGCTTAGTGTAGAATAAGTCCAAGTGCAAAACAAAAAAGCGCTCACTTACTCGCACTGCGGAGCTGGAAACCAACCCACCTAGTCATATTTTTGGCTATACAAATGTCCAAAATTCTGAAAAAAAAAAAAAAAAAAGATAATTTTTGTCCTGAAATGTGAATTTTGTAATTCTAAATTTGTAGGATCTGTGCAGAAAAGATGTATTTGTGTTGTGTTCACCTCGGCTATTTTATTGTGAGCAGTGCTCACACATTTCCTTATACTTTCAACATAACTTCATACAGTATATATGAATGTATATCTATGAGTATACATTCATAGATACTTCTTGCTATTGTTGATGCTTGAATTATGAGACCAATTCAGACCTGAAGTCTAACACAGTATCCTGTAAAGAGATATAAATACTTTTATATGTACAGGTTAGATCTTGATGTTGGTCCTGTGGGTTTCTTTCTCATGGAGAAAGAAGACGTCAGGGCTAATCTCAACTTCTCATATGTATGAAGGCTGCAGGGCAAAACCTCTCTAAATACTGACTGAGATTCAAAAATGTGAGATTGGGGAATGTTTTATCGTCAGCCCAGATATTTTCAAATCAAAGAGAAATGAGCCAGAGTGTGCAGAAAGCATGTAAATACAAAAAAAAAAACACTGATTTGATCCACAGTTTTGAGGCTTTTTTAGCACTGTGTGTGCTAATATCTCTACTCTTCTGATGCTGTTGGGGAAACACCATCTATTTCCCTCGGCTCATTTATGCAGCTTCCCACATCCACCGTCACTGTGGCAACCGGAGAGATGTAGCTTTTTACTGAGGTGGGAAAAGAAATGCTCTATAAGCTGAGCAATGATGAGAAGAATGAAGCTGCCCATACAACAAGCTCACATCTGGCTCAGAACATCTGGAAAGCTAACAACATCTGGGTCCAAATGTTGACAGACCAGTATTCTAGTGGGTCCTGAGACTCCGAAGTCTTATGCTGATATTTGGGTGAAAAGAACAATAACATGATCCACTTACTGATCATTACGAGATAGGTTTCCAATTTTTTTTGTGTGTCTTGGCGGCTGTTTTATAGTGCTCTATATGACACTTGTTAAATAAATGTCTGGTTACTCTGTTCTAAAATTGCTTGTATAGGAGTGCAGCTTTGACGAGCCTCCTCTCCTAACCCCATGTCTGTCTCATTTTAACTCCCCTCCAGGCATGAATTTAACCAATCCTTAGTTCGATGAAAATAAAACATTCTTCATATATTTTCCTTGAAAATACCCTTTCTACGCCTTTACATTACTCAGAAGGAACACCACTTGTTTTGCCTGAAACAAATGTATAAAAAGCATACTTCTCAACAAACAACTAAACATAAAATAAATGCATTTTATTTTTGCACTTGTTAATATCTATAAACGGTTACTATGTTATCCCCCCCCTTCTCTCTACACACTTCTTGTGTCTTGCTTATTCAAAATTCAAAATGTTCTCTATTCATTTTTTGAGGTCTTTAAATTTAACCGTCTGCATATTTCGCATATTTATCTGGGTTTATCCTGACATCATTCCCTTATCCTCTGATGCAAATTTTGATGTCGCTACATACTTTTTTTTAAATGCATGTGTCATTTCTGTCCTTTATAAGTAGTGTCTCATCAGCAGGTTTAGAAAAAATGGGAAAAAAAACAACCTCTGAAATTTCTACTATTTGACATCCCCCATCTAAATCCAGATCCCAGGTCTCATTCTTTCCTTGTCAGAACCTTTGATGCAGGTTATTTTGCAACCCACTTCGTTAAATTTGTCACATGCTGTACATGGAGTACATCAGAGGCCGTGCGCGCGTTGACAGGGAAAATCGACTGTAAATGCATGAGAGTTTGTGTGTCTGTGTTCGCTCGGCTCAGTAGAAGCTCGTGAATAATTTATAGCGAGCCCCTCCGTTTTTCCTGCACCATCTCAGCAACCTTTACAAAAATCCTGCATATTTTCTGCTGCGTATGCTTGCTCTCGCCAGAGTGTAGATTTTTGTTTGTGTGAAGGATACGTGTGTATTTGTCAGACTGAAAAAAAAAAAAGAAAAAAAAAAAGACACTAGCAGTTGTTTCTGGTGCAGAAATGAATTATTTAACATCCTCCAATAGAAGTGTCCCTTATAATTCCCGCTGATTGAGGGTGTGCGCGTCCTTTAGCAGAGGGATTGTCGTGGCTTTTGTCATTCTGGTTGCTCAAGATTTACACATTCCTCCCCACACACACACTTTGTATTGATCTCTCCCCTTCAGGAGAAGTTAACATATTTCCCAGTGTGTGTGAGCAATAAGAAGAAGGCTGAGGATGAGACAGAAGAGGGATTGGGCAGTCTTCCGCGAAACATCTCATCCGTCAGCTCTCTGTTGCTCTTCAACACCACAGAGAACTTGTGAGTGAACGGAGACGGACTGGAATGCTTCCTGCTGCAACAGCTGCACTGATTTCAAGTCTTTGCCTCTGCATCTACTAACTTGCATCTTTTGTTTTTCATAGATATAAAAAGTATGTGTTCCTTGACCCTCTGGCTGGAGCCGTGACAAAAACACACCAAACTCTGGAGACGGAAAAAGAGGAGAAACCATTTGATGCCCCGTTGTCGATTACAACAAGAGAGCAGATGGAGAGACAGGTGTGTGTTGATCGATAGTGGCTCGGCACATTACGACCATAAACCTATTGTGTATTTCACATGATAGGCCAAAATAAACAAGTGCATAAAAATGGGCTGTGTATGTGTTCATCCCTTTTTATTTTGATACCTACAATAAAATCTAGTGAGATTAGATATATGGAAAAAGTCACTTATTCAATAGAGTTCAGCTATTTGTATTGCAATCTGTTCTGTGAAGATCCCAGAGGGAGAAACCTGCTAAAGACTGTAAAATACCTGACCACTTATCCAGAAGGACAACAATGCTAAATGTGCAGCCAGAAGGGGCTCAAGGCATGTTTATGTGTTGGAAAGCCTCAGTTACAATTCAGACCAATTTAGAATCCGAGGCAAAACTTGAATATTTCTTTTTCAGATATTTACAGATGGTGCCCATGTAGTCTTAAAAAGCTCGTTATTTTGCCAAAAAAATTCACTCCAATAAAAATATAGTTGCATTTCCAGCTAAAGAAGGTTGAAGAAAGTTTTCATTCAGTGGGAATAACTACAAATGTATGCCACACTTTTAAG
Source organism: Poecilia latipinna (assembly GCF_001443285.1). Classification (NCBI taxonomy): domain Eukaryota; kingdom Metazoa; phylum Chordata; class Actinopteri; order Cyprinodontiformes; family Poeciliidae; genus Poecilia; species Poecilia latipinna. Next base: position 417,894 of record NW_015113305.1, on the reverse strand, counting down.
ATTAAAGAAAATCCAATGATTTTTATGCACTACTGTGGATGGATCTTTTGCAAAAATCCTAATTGTATGCATTGAGGTTTGTGATTGTAATGTGGCAAAATGTGAAAAACAATGTATAGAACTTTGCTTCTGCAAGTTCCAGCATAGCCAGTATTGGGTTGACTTTTTAATATACAGGATTGCCTAATTTCTCAATGATGATCCTCCCCCTCTCCTCTCTAACAGACAGCTGAAAGTTATTTTTACGTGCCAGACCTGGGTCAGGTGCCTGAGATAGATGTGCCGTCCTACTTGCCTGACCTTCCAGGTATTGCAGACGATCTGTCATACAGCGCAGATCTTGGACCTGGATTCGCCCCATCAGGACCCACTCTCAACATCCCAGAGCTGCCCTCCTTCTCTGGGGAGGGCGTTTCACCAGGTGACATACCCGCCCTTTGAACACTTGCTTGACTGTGTCTTATGTTTGTTTATATATTTGCATCTTTATTCTTTTTCGCCTGCCTCAACTTTGGGCCATTTTTTTTATTGAAAAGCTAATTTTATGGGGTTTATTTTGTTTCAGGCCCTGAGCTCCAAAATAATCTTCCACCGCCCCCCCCCCCTCCCCCCCCCCCCCCCTCTGAGCCTGCCCTCCCTCCCACTGCTCCTTCAGGAGCTCCTCCTCCTCCGCCTCCTCCACCTCCTCCTACCATAGAGATCCCCGTGGAAGCTACTCCAACGCCAAGCTCAGGTTGGTTACATCCGAGCTCCTCGCTTTGAGTAAAAACAGTATTAAAAGTGCTGAAACCCTCCACTTCTAATGCAGTAGGAGAACTTTGTTTGTTCCCTAGCTCTAACCTAACTCATATTAATGAGTGAAGTTTAACAGGGTGTCCTCACTGTATGCTCTGAATACAGGCCCTGTGTCTGGCGCGCCGAGCGAGGTGGTGCAGCCATCAGATGGGCGCGCCAGTCTGCTGGAGTCCATCCGCAACGCCGGGGGCATCGGCAAAGCCAAGTTACGTAACGTTAGTGAACGCAAGATGGAGAAGAAGAAACAAAAAGAGCAAGAGCAAGGTGAGGGACTGAGAGGGGCTCGTCCATGTTTCATCAGTGACTTCAGGATCCAGTCTCGAGATAAGATGCACCTGTACTGCCACAGTTAAAAAGTCTTCATAGTCCTGGCAGTTTTAGATTTTATATTTCATTCAACTAAAAAGTCTGATTTTTGACAGAAAATTTGATTTTTATTTTACCCAAAAGATTCAGGATTTAAGTATCTACTTGTCTGTTTTTTGTTGTTCAGCTGTTGGAGCAGCATCTAGTGGTGGAGACTTTATGTCCGATCTCTTCAATAAACTCGCCATGCGCCGGAAAGGTGAGAATGTGAAATGCTCTTTATTTTATTTACCCAGGAATATCCCATTGAGATACAGTATTTCTTCTGCCCAAGAGTCTCAATAAAGAAGATAATAAAGAACCTTTTAGGACTAAGACCAAAAATATGTTATGTATCAAAATATTTTCAGCTGTTATCCATGTGGAGTCATGACCAGATGCCTTTTTAAACATGACTCTCCAGATGATTTCTGTTTTATAGTAATAGTAAGGCTAGCAGTTAATGAACAGGAATAAATAAAAAACATATTAGCCATTTTGCTGTCATGTACCAATTTTAACTGTGCTAAAGAACTTTAATCTATGCTGAAGTCCATTGTTACTTGTACAAATTATGGAAATGTACAAATAATATCACAATAATACACTTAACAAAAAAAAGTTATCTACCAAGGTTAATACAAGTAGTGAAAAAAAAGTTGGTCCCATTATTCAGCCTTGTGGAACACCACTCTCCACATGTGACCCAACTAACTGGGTTCGTTTGAAAACCAAATGAATACAACCTGTGTTTTGCTAACTTTGTATAAGTCAATGAGATTTACAAAAACCAAAAAACCGCAATGTTACCTGTAAACAGCTCTGATGCAAGTTACTGTGCCTCACTGTCAAATATTTTGAAAATAGTTTCACTTGTCCGTTTGAGATTCAAATATTTTAGTTGAAATTGTTTTTGTATTAGGAGGAATACCGATGATGATGACAGGTTGGATGTTCTTTGTCTCCAGGAATTTCAGGGAAAGGCCCAGCAGGTGGAGAGTCGGCTGAAAATCCCGCTGGTAGCGGAGGTGCATTCGCCAGGATGTCAGACGTCATCCCACCCCCACCCGCCCCACATTCAGCGGCGGATGACGACGATTGGGAAGCATAACATGGTGGACAGTGATCGGCACGAAACATACTTTTTTTTTTTTTTTATTGAAGAACTGGCATATTATTTACATAACGTAAAAGACGTAAATAGCCAAAAAGAAATGGTAGCTGGCTAAATAATTTCACAAGACATTTGCAGCTGTAATGAAATAAATATAACAGACTGAAATAACTTCACATTTTTATTAAATTCCAAATATCTAGAAAAACCTATGAAAAAAACATTTAGCGAGGAGGCTTTGAATTACATAGCACTGTCCTTAAAATATTTACATTTTCTAGAAGAAGTCATCATTGCTGAGTCTGCCTAGTAGCAGTTAACAGAAACTAGCTTTCAATCGCTAACATGCTGACTAAAACCTGAGAACATTTTGGTGAACAATGGAGAACCTGACATGTTTTAAATGTAAAATAAAGAGAACATGAAAACAAAAAACAAGATGTCGCTAGTAGTGATGGTGTAACTCATTTAAAAATAACATTTCTGAGTCTTATTTAAACATTACATTTTGTGCAGTTTCTTTCTTATTGAGGTCGTGAAGAAGCTCTGTGGGAGACAATCTACTCCTGTTTCTGCCTTTTCTCCAGGAAGAACTAGGAAAGCAGAAAATAAATAAAAAAAAGCTGATATTATGAACTTGCCTTCGTTCAGTCGAGATTCAAAAAACTTTTCGGGGCGCTTTTGTGCGTCATTCTCACCTTCCGTAATGCAGCAAAAGCAGGGCCAAAGCTTGAGTGTGTGCTGGTGCGATTCTTGATCCACGCGGGGAGTTTAGCGAGCGTAGCAGGTCGTGCGTAGCGCCTGTCGCAAAGGACAATGGAGGAATAGTCGCCTCTGTGTCGGATGGCTCTGCCTTTGGAGAGAACAGACATGTTAACGCCTCCCTATTAACAAATATTGCTTTTAAATTTACATTCTGTAATCGGTACCTATAGATTGGTTAACAGCCTTCATGCAGAGGTTTTCTACCAATGCTTGTCCAGGGTTTTTCCCATGGCTGTGAGGCTGCAACATAGAAGCAAAATCATTCATCTCTCTTACAACATTTTACCTTAAGTATAACAATTTTGGAGTGAAAGAAGAACCTGACCAGGTGTTTGTCAAGATACGACATCTTTTCCTGCAGCTCTGGAGATTTGATGTTGGGATACGGCATGCCGACCATCACCACACACCTGTAATCATATGCGCAAACACGCATAATTAACTTTTAATATTCCAGGCAGCGTACAGGAGCTTGTTAACCATGGGGGTTTGTGATTAACACACCTGCCCAGGTCGTCGGAGAAATTAATGCCCTCGCTCATCTTTCCACCGACAACAGAGAACAATATCGCTCCCGTGACTCCTCCGCTGCTGTCCACGGCACTCCTCTGAAACGAAAGCAGTGGTGAAGTCTCGCCACAATGACCGCATCACTGGCGATCAGATATCTGCCAGGTGGGAAGTTCACATTACCTGGATGCAGCGGGAAAACTCGTTTAGCACCTGCTCTACCTGGTTGGCCTTCTTTGGCTCCTGGAAGATCTGAGAAGCGATTGTGAGATGGGAGATTTAGGTCTTTAATAAAGCTGTGCTTTTTTTCCCTTTTCTTGCACTCTTCATTACTATTAAAATATGCTGCTGGTTTATACCTTTTTCTTATTCCCCAACCGGATAAGCACACCGCTGGCCTCCCAGTGAGAAATGATTCTCCTGGAGTATTCGTAGGAGGGGAAGAAACACACGACCCCGCCCGGAACGACGTTGCAGATGTTGGAGAGAATGCGTCCCGTTTCATCCATCTGTTAACAGAAGACTTTGCTGTTAATCCTTAATAAAAACATACACAATTCTATTTATTATCATTTATTTGGAAAAATGCACTTTATCACAAAAGATGGACAAAGTAATTGGCCAGAGATTAAAATCGACCTATTTTCCCTTGAGAATACATACTGAAGAAATTTTTTTTCCCCTCTCTAATCAAATTCATTAACACAAAGAGCTTCACCGGTTCTCATCTGTTAATGCATCAGCCAGCAGCGAACACTTTTCTTCAGTTTTCTGCGTTCAATAAAAAGGTTAAGGAAGCGCTTTGATGCATGAATGGGGAAGATGTAATTTCTTCTTTTTCTGATGGATTCAAAACCTCTACTTTTATCCATGAACCTGCCGCACTGTTTTATCTTGTAAGTGTGTCAACCTTAAGAATAAATAAAAACAATTTCAACTGTTAAAAGTTGTTAACTTATTGAAATGTGTCTGTTTGTACCATTTGGGGTGAGTCTCTGTTTTGAAAGGTAAAGTCCAGCTCCTGACCAGATGGACCGGCACATAAGACAAGAGGAAGAATGTTTTCCGGAGGAATCACATGGCCTGCAGATTTCATGAGAAGTAAAATAAAAGGATTAAAATGACACAATTTAACCATTGACGAACATAGGATCTTTTCTGCATTTACAGTGGTGTAACAGCTGTTGCTAAAAGACAATTCTTATCTGTCATGAAAAAGAAATGTCTTTATTGCAATCTAAACTTCTTTTAATGTACAATTTAAACCAATTTCACCTGGATTACTCTTTTAGTTATAAACCAGGACTGTTCCACTTGGATAAATTAGTCTGACTTGAGCTTAAAGTGAATTAGAAACAGCTGATTGTGGATTGTTCCCAACCAATAACTCAGTTACAAGTGGAGCAGCTGAAATATCTTTTGTGTCTCTTTTCCAAAGTGATGGGGTATCGAGAGGACGGTGCTCTGGTCTGTCAGAGTAAAAAAAAAAGAAAAAAAGAACCCTAACTTGATCATCTGGGAGAAGATCGGAGTAAAGCTGCTGCTTATCCAGCCATCTATTTTAATTAGATGGCCGTTATGAACAGAAATACGCATAAACTGAACCACTGACATAAAGAGCGTTATAAACAAAAGCTCAATAAGCAGTAGTGATGCGAGAGAAAAAGAGCCACTCACCACAGGAAAACTCTGTGATACGCTCCTCCTTCACTCCGGCAGAGAACAGTAGCTCCCGTTTGAAATCTGAAACCTATACATGTATATGTTTCTTTAATCTTAAAATCTCTATGCAACCCTTTTTTGTTGTTGTTGTTTGTCCAACTCTCTCAGAATCAACTCACAGGCTGCATTGTTCCCCCAGCAATGATGACTGCTCTGCACTCCTTCAACACCTGGGCGAAATGGACCGCTGGATTCAAAAGAAGGAACTTGACGCTGCTCTCGGACAAAGTGCCTGGGTGACAAGTGGACAGTCTCACACCAGGGCAGTTGAGCCTCTGTGTTTGATTTACGTCAGTGACATAAATCAAACACATCTCCAAGGTATTAAAAAAAGACGGATACCTTGTTTCTGTAACACCACTCTGCCATCAGTGTTACTGTTGGTGAGAGCCAGGAAGAAACCCTCCACCTGCATCATAGGAGATGCGGACAGCACTTTGTCTGCTTCGGAAGCCCCCTGCTGGTCTGCTGAAGGAACTGCTCGCAGGAGAGTGCACGGCGTATGATGAAAAATAAGCAAAACTTACAGCTGTTTGCTGTGCTATACATGGTCACATGCAGAAAAATAACACCTAGAATGTTTCTTAAATGTCCATAGAACGACTACAAAGAGGAAGCATCCCGAGGCTAACCTGGTGTGGAGCTGGGGTTGCTGTTTAAGGCCTGAAGGTAGCGATTTAGGCCTTCTGTGCGACGATTCTCCTTGTTGGAGCTGCTGTGGGTGTGCAGAGTCACACCAGTGCCAGCGTACTTCTCCACAAATCCACCCAGCTGCCGACAGAGGTTGAAAAGGTTTAAAAACGTAAGCAAGATATTATAATGTTTTATGTGCATCATATTAATCAAGCTAACATGAGAAATGCTTACCTTCCGGCTGATCATGCTCTTTTCAAAGTACCTTTGTAACTAAGGTAGGAAGATCAGTAATATAAATGTTTATTATTTTGGTAAAACTGAACATCCGACATGTTTTTGGGCTAAAAAATAACTACCTTAAACAAGTTGATGTTGTCAATCTGAGCTTTGAAGAGGAAGTTGTTAATAGTATACATTTCAGTCCCTGAGGGGGGAAAAAAGAAAACATTTTTTCTAGTGAGCAACTTTTCAAGGTTCGCCAATAACTGCGTTACACACGTTTATCCCCGACTGACCTGCTTGTGTAGTTTGACTCTGTGGATTCTGTCCAACTTTACCTGGAACAGGAAAACAGTGAGAAATGCCAGGATTATTATGAAGCACCCCAAAAGTTTTGTTTGGAAGTTGGGAGACACTCACCTCCCAGCACACGGATGAGTCCCTCTATCACAAACAGAATCTGTTTGATGTACATCAAGTTCTTCGCCTTCAGTCTGTTCCTGGTGTTTGAAACAGGTGCATATTGAATAAGAACAATGCGAGATAAAACTGAATGTATGATTTGATTCTGTCTCAGCGCTCACTTGTAGCGGTCGGCGTACTGGGTGAGCTGGGACTGGGCGCGGCAGAGCTGCAGAAAATTCAGACGTTAGGAACAACGACGCTGAGACCGAACACAATTGAGACTTAGAAAGAGTTTACCTGCGCTCCGCTGAGCTCTGCGCTGTGTATACAGGAGAGAGTGTCACTGAGGTTGTGCCCTTCGTCTATGATCACCACCTGTTTTTAAAATATGAAGTTAGTCATCCTGGTTGCAGAGCCCTCCAGACTTACTTTAAAACAAATGATTTGTTTATTATACTAGCAGAAATTCACACTGAAAATGTCCACTTTGAGTTCAGCAAAGTGAGTCAGAGGAGGAGAAACTTGAAAAAGTTCTAACAATTCTTATAAAATGTAACTGCACATGTTTATTTTATTTATTTCCATCATTTACTTCTTCAAATTATCAAAGTGTTCAGATACTTTTAATTAGTAATACGTACATTGTTTGTCCCTGGGGTATTTATGGTGATGCATGTCGATTTTTATACAACAGGAAATGGTTTTAATTAGACCATATCTACACTCAGAGAAATTAAACAGTTTAAATGTACTGCATTTGTTGAGGTGGGTTGAAAAATTATTTCTAAAAAACCCTCCAAATGCCCCTCTAAGTAAAGAGGATCTGTTCACGCCAACTGGTTGCCTAGGAGAAAAAAAACAAAAAAAACTTTTTGTTTACCGTTATACACTTGACATATGTGTGGAGTTTGCTAAAGAGAAAGAGTGTAAAATGGAGAGTTAATCCCAACATGAATTATGTTCGAATGAAGTGTTTTGTGCAAGGGACTTTTGAAATAAGAGACTTCCAGTAAAATTCTGTTGGGGTCAATCAATAAACTCAGTATGGCTCACCATTAGGTCTGCCAGCTGGATAAGGACCTAAAACATTCCCCTTGTAGTCAAATTAAAGTATGAAGTATTTTTGTGTTTAATTTTGCTGCGGCAATAGAAGATTCATTTATTTCTAGGGGATTATCATTGACATTTTCTGTAAATATCAAATGAAATCAGAAGCTAAATAGGCAAGAACTTTTTCTCCATACATCTCTGAATCAGATTAGTGCAGTTTAATAGCATTGCAAGCATTTAAAATGTAATTTAAAATGCTATTTAGGCTAAATTTGGTATAAATTATTTATACGAATAATGTATAAATGTACCTGTCCCTTTAGCTGGACACCTGCTGCCCTTCTTGTGGCCTCATGAAGAACCATCTGATAGGGCAAAACGACCAGCTACAAAGAAATAAAAGCAAAAAATGCTGCAAGCAGGACTATTAATCCACCTCTACCTTTAGCGGCGTTAACACACTATCAGAGAGGGCTAAAGGGGTATAAGTGGATAGATTTACCTGCGCAGGTGGGACAGCAAGACGTGTGGAATAATAGGGACATGCTTTTGTTTCCTTGCCCAGCTTCAGCAGCTGCTCTATGTCCTGCACCGTCCCCAGAACTTCATCCCTCATCTGCTGCAGAGCCAGAGCTTTGTTGTAAGGACACACAGTCTTCGGCGGACCCCTCTTTCGTTTTGCACCGTCTTCGTGGTGCTGCTTCTCTGCAAACAAATAAAAGAATGAGGGGGGAAAAAAACATATAAGCCAACAGAAAATGACCTTACTTTGAGAACTGAGTAAAGTTGTGGCTAAATGGCTCTCACCGTGTTTGTTTTTCTGCATCTCCATGCAGCGGTCATTAATGTGCTGGATGCTGCCCAGCCGCCGGACCTCCTCGTTAACACACAGATTCTGCAAAGAACAGAGTGCAGCGACAAGGAAAACGGGATCAGACTTATTGGTAACCTGTCTATTTTTGTTTAGTGATTATGCTTAAAAAAAGTGATCCGTTTTAACTGAACATGATTCTTAAAAAAAAATCTCAGTGGTGAGGGTGCTGTAAAGCATTTCAATCATCAAGCTGAGGTGCACACAGACACAACAGGAAATTTGCTCTGTTATGCTTTTATTTTGAAGACTAGTTTCTTTTTCTTTGAGGTCAACTTCCTGTGGGCTAGCTTCATGGAGTGCACACGTGATGGCAGCCAGGCCAGACTTTCACCTGGAGGGAACTCCCTTATTATCCATCTTATTGGGGCAGACTACAGGGTGAAGCTGAGCGATAAAGTGGACTGAAGCTTTTGTTTTTGCTTTTTATTTGTTGTTTTGTTTATTATCAGCATGAGTTGTAGTCAGTTAAGTGTGTGTTAAATAATTTTCTTCGTAATTTGCATCAGAGCAAAACTGTGAGATGAAAGGAAAATGTTTATTTTAAACAAACACAAATGACTTCTTGTCATGTCTCTTTTTCCAATACACCTAAATAAAATCCACTGCAACAGCTCCTTGCATAAATCACCTATTTCATAACTAAAGTCTCCGTTGTGTATCGGAACAGCTAGCATAAATCTAGCTGTTCTGTGAAAGTTTCGGACGTTTATAAAACTATAATAGTGAGCAAATAGCACCATAGAGAAAATTGTTGAGAAGTTTAAAGGAGAGTTTGGTTCTAAAATGGAACATTCTGGTCTGTGTGGTGAAAAACTAACCCTCCACCATAACATTCCTCAAATGTCAGACTATAACAAGCTGCAGCATTAGTTACAGTAAAGTAAATAATAAAAAAAAGACTGCCCTACAAAAAAAGGAAAGAATGAAAACCCAAACTATACCAGATATCATGTTCAATGTTTTTTTTTTTATATATATTATCATTGTTTTTGTAAAAGAGTGTGTGTGCGTGTGTGTGCACCCATCCATACCTGCCGAGAACCCAGCGTGACCAGACTGATGGTCGTACCGAAGGGGCTTTTCTGAACCTCATGGACAAACTGGGCCAGCTGGGAGTGAGTTCGACTGCAGTAGTAAATCTGCAAGCAGGGACGGTCACACTCACATCAGAATCAAGATTAACACACATTGTCATCTATTTTGAGATCATGTTTATTGCTGACTTCGTCACCTTAGTCACATGCTCTTCAACCAGCTCCTCATCATCCTCATCCTCACCTCCGAAGAATCTGGTAAGCAAAGACACCTTGTTTTAATCGCCTTTTCAGGCTTTTCATGACACCCGTGAGAGTGCAGTCGATGACAGCATTCACTCACCTGCTCTTACTCTTGGATTCATCATCACTCTCATACTCTGCAACAATAAGCTCCTCGTCCTCCTGATCTCCTGGCGTCGCGGTTTGTTCCTCCTTACTGAGCTGAAGCAGCTTGAATGCCTCATCCTCTTCGCAGCTCTGAGGTGAGGTCACAGATAAACATTTCCATCTACCTGTATGAAATGTGTAAGGACGGATTCTGAACATGGGGGCTCTCCAAACAGTCCTACCTTTCTTTTACTTGCATACTTTAGATGAAGATTATTTCTGATCATCTCCATTCGCTCTTCTCTCTTCTTCCTCTTCAGCTCCTCCTCCTGAAACAAAAAGCTTAAGTTTTATTAATGAAAAAACATAAATAAATAAAAGCTGCCATCCGAACGTCCCCCACCTTTAACTTTGACACCAGGTCACGTTCAGCCTTCTTCTGGACAAAGTCGGTGATCCAGTCGGGCTCTGCAGACGCAGAGCTGCTGCTGGATGATGGAGCAGCAGAGGCAGAGAGAGACGCTTCTCCTTCCTGCAGGAGAGCGGCGGCCTCCTGTCTCCTCTTCTCCTCATAGTCTGCCAGCCAGCTCAGAGCTCCACATATGAGACTTAAAGACTTGCCCGTTCCAGTTGGACTCTCAAAGATGCCCACTTTGCCTTGGTCCAGGGCGCTGTAGAGCGCTTTCATGAACTGCTCCTGGATGTCATAGGGCTTATAGGGAAAGGGAAATGAGTCCCTTCCATTTTCCATGCTCCTAAAGTGCCTGCAAGGAAAAAAAAAAAACATAAGGATAAGATAGGCCCATAAACTAAGTCATCCTAATTGTGTTAGGTTAAACACAGTGACGCTATGGTCCCAAAAGCAGATATAGAAGCTTTTGTAGGTGTGGGCTGCTGCTACATCCTGTTGGAAAAAAGGAAATCTGCATTTTTCAAAAAGGCTCGTCAGTAAAGAAGAAACATTGAGTGCTCTAAAATATTCTGGCAAATGGTTGCTCTGACTTTGGACTTGATAAAACACAATATTTGAAAATCATACAATGATATTATCATTAAATGTCAAGTTAAAACAGCAAATGGTACACTTTTGAATGCATTTCCCATCTCCACCCAACTGCCACGGACCTCACCAACGTCAAGCGCACCCACCCATTTCACTTCTCAAGCTCAGCAGCCAAATTTATAAGGTAACTTGGCACACCTGTGCTCAGAATGATCTCTCTTCAGACAAAGAACCTCAACTGAGAGCTTCCTCAAAGACACCACTGGTAGGATTGGACATTTTTCTCAGTTTACATCATTCAAATTGCATTCAGAAGACCAAAATAGATTTGTTTGATGCAATGTTTTTCATGTGTTTGGAAACAAATTCATTGCACTGTTTGGAATATAGTTTATTTTTCCACTGTTAACTTACAAGTAAATTATTAAATCATTACTTGAGAAACAAGTTAATTAGTTCAAGTTAAAATTAACTCACTGTGATCTAATTTATCTTATCTATTTGTAGGTTTTCAACCTATTCTTTGACTACTCATTGACTACTCACTGACTACTCTGACCTACTCATGTGAACCACTGCTCATGTGACCACACGTTTGCTCATATGCTGTTGATGACAGCCATCTAAAGGAAAGATAAATAAAAGATGTCACTGAGATGAGTTGTTCCTGCGTCTCTTTGGAGGAAGAAAGCCTTTTCAAGTTTGGGCAAAACGACTTATTAAGATTCTCCTGCAGATGAAGACAGGGGCCAAAGCAGATATATGTCTTTCTTTGCATTCATAGTTGCCATAAATTCAAAGACAGACACTATCCTGTCACAAGGAAGATATTGCCTCCTACCATGAAATGGTCTGTTACGCATCCAACAGTTCATTCGGAGTCTGAATGGGACATTTGTCACTCAAAAACGTACTAGTCGTAAGTAGCTAAAAGTACGGTTAACTTCTCGCATTCATTATATACGTATATATATATCGGCAAAGTAGTGAACTCACCACAGGGATGAAGTTTTGAAACGTACTTTGTTCAACTCCCGGGTTTTCAACAACCGCGCCAACAAACAGAAGTGGTCACAAACAGTGGCCAATAGGAGGAGGGATAAAAATAGAAGTGCATGTTTTACTATATGAAACAACTTATGTGGGCGGGGCAATTATAATACAAGCTTTATCTTCTTCGCTTTATAGTTTGCATTACAATTTTACAGAATATAAAAACTAATTATGATGTTACATCAAAATTATAGATATAAATTGTTTCTAAATCTTGTAATTGTTCAATTCCTTTAGCTTTGCACCGCCTTTGTGGTGTCTGGTTGTAGGACGTGAAACGCCACCCAACAGCGCCTTCGTCGCTGTCGATCCAGGTCGACTGTCTGGAAAGTTCTCTGCTCCTCTAAGCGCCTGTCAGCTGCCCAACGTGAACTAGAAGCTCTCTGTCTAACACCACAGATAACTGGATTATTGGGTAGTTATTTGAGAGTGCATTTAATTTCCAATTGCAAAAAGGAAGAGAAGAACTAACAGCGGGGGAGCCAAACGAAGCCTTTGCTACTACTTGTGTTGACGTTAGTTGTTGCTTGCTGCACTTGGCGTGGTTGGTAGCAAGTGTCAGTTCGTGCTGCGTTGTAGGGATAGGGGGGAATCTGACCCAAAAACGATGACTGCAGAGGAGCAGAACAGCGAGGGGCAAAACACCATGCCCATGGAGGGAGAAGACATCACACCAAAGAAAGATGGAGGTGTTTTAAAGGTAAACGAACTGGTGCTTTTTACTCCTGCTAGAAATAGCTAGGCTAATGTTAGCTGCGTGTAGCATGTATGACGCACAGAATTTCAATGTAAATAGGACGTACAAGCTAGCCGCAGTAGTCGCAACAAAACGGTATATTCCCATCATTTTGCACTGCATTCGTTTTTATGTCATTTGATTCTTGGATGAAGGTGAAATTTAATACTTGCAGTGCAACAGCGTGCATTTCCAGAAGGATCCGTACAGTCAGTCTGTCAGTGCTGCACCGAGCCATTTACGCTCCATACAGGAGAACAATCCTGAATGGATTTATTTAAAAAAAAATTTTTTTGATGTACAGAATCTTAACTGTACAGTGGCTAAGCAGGACACAGACTAAAATTTGGCTTTGGATAACGGCTTTCCATAACTTCTGCAAATGTCTCTCCTTACAGCTGGTGAAACGGGAAGGCACAGGCACGGACTTCCCTATGACTGGTGATAAAGTGTTTGTCCATTATGTGGGGACTCTCTTGGACGGGACACATTTTGACTCGAGCAGGGACAGAGGAGAGAAATTTTCCTTTGAGCTGGGCAAAGGTTGGTCTGCTATCTAAAAGACATCAATACTTCTCAGTCATAGTTGCACAACTATCGGGGTTATTGAAGTTCTCTCTCATTTTAGGTCAAGTAATTAAGGCATGGGATATTGGCGTGGCTACAATGAGAGTGGGAGAGCTGTGTCAGCTCATCTGCAAGCCAGAGTATGCTTATGGATCTGCAGGCAGCCCACCCAAAATACCTCCCAAAGCCACTCTTGTTTTTGAGGTACAGTTGAGTCTTTTTTTCTTTTTATCCAAATTGGGCAGGAATTGATATTAGATTATCTTGGTATGGTCATTTTTAGTAAAATACAAAACAAAATTTAAACTGAAAATGTAAATCATGATTTTATTCCTTCAGTTAAAGCTGAAAAGAAGTCTATATACATAAGACTGCTGAATTAAGATGTTGATTTTAAAGGCTATTTTAATGTTGTCATAATATATACATTATTGTTTTGTACATGGACTCACGCAAAATTCTTAAATGAGCAGCAGCTAAAGGCTTCCACTGTCTGTCATGCCGATATTGCATCTTTTGCCGTTCTGTTCTTTTAAAGCAACAGAGCTTTTAAAACCTCTGCTCTGAGTTTAAATATTGATTTTTGCTGCGTCCCGCCACACGTGAGCATTCCTGGTAATGAGAACACAGACAGCACTTCTAAGAGGGCCCTTAATGATCTCTCCAGCTCGCGTAAAATTCCTACCAGATCTTGGTGCTCCATTATCTTGTATTAAAAAAGTAATGACAATCAAATTGCATGCGATTGACCCGTTCTGCTTTGTCCAACAGCCTTATAGTGAAGTTAGTCTTGATATTGTTTCCAATAAGGTACCACCAAATAAAAATCTGTTCTTATTTTAATAAATCTCATTCAGATTTCTTGTATTCCTTTTTTAATCTAATGATTTAAATAAGTTATTTTATTTTTCTAAACCTTGTCACTGTATGCTTGTTACAGTGTCCTCTTAATAGGAATGATGGGAAGCCTTCTAGTTATTTCTCACCAAATTTTTTTTTCGTACAATCTTTGGTGCCATTTGAAACGGTAAACTCACCCGTGCCTGTAGAGGACTGGGTCCACGTGTTATTGCTTATTGTTGGCCTGGAAAGTCAAAATGTTTACTTATTCATTATAAATGCAGGTGGAACTGTTTGAATTTCGTGGGGAAGACATAACCGAGGAGGAAGACGGAGGAATCATTCGGCGCATCATCACTAAAGGAGAGGGTTATTCCAAGCCCAATGAAGGAGCTGTGGTGGAAGGTATCATTTGAGTGGTTGATGGTTTTAATTACGAAGTTAAGATAACAAGAAATGTCAATCAAAATCTTTAATATGTTGTTTTATTTAAAAAAATGTATATCTTAAGTTTATGCTAAATAGTTTTACCCCAACAGTGTCATTCTGCTTCATTCACTGTAAAGTATCATGTCACATGACAAATCAAGCAGTCTGACGGATTTGTTTTTTGAAAAAGAAAACTTTTAAGAGCTGATCAGATTTTCAGAAGTGTGATAATCCCACGGTTCATAGATTTGATAAAATTTATGAACCGGTTCATAGATTTGATAAAATTTATGAACCGGTTCATAGATTTGATCAAATTTATGAACCGTGGCAACACATGGCCTCATGCAGAAGTGAACAAGTGTGCATATTCACATTTTAAAGGTCAGCTGATAGTTTTCTCATTATCCACACTTGAATAGAAAAATGCTTAAAAGTAGGTTGTAAAACTGGTTTAGCTACACTTTGAAGACCAGTAAGAACTGCTCTGGGTGGTACGCATTTCAGTAACCATAGTTTTCAACGGATTTCAGCCTTCTTTAGTTAAAACAAAGACAGTTTATCTACAAATATAAATTCTGAACGGTCACATCTGGCAGACTGTTGGTGCAGATGGACATTTTTAAAAAACATAATTTTCAGAAGAATAGTTTCATCAATAGAATTGTATTTTCGTTAGGAAAAATATACATATTTTTTGTCTTAGTTTGAAAATGAATTCCTTTTCTATGAAATTAGACTCCTTTGTGTGTTCCATGAAAACAGGTTTGAGATTTCAAGAATTTTTTTGTTAAACTGGAAATATTTTTGTGTCTTTAGATATTTTTGTTTTGTTTTAGTAAAACCTAATTTGGCTCACAAGTACTTCCATCTGGATGGCCGGCATGGCGAAGAGTTTAGACCCAACGGATTTAGGCATTTGACATATTGCCTCTTGCATGACTGAACCTATTTTTTCTTTGTGGATAATTTACTTAAAGATTGTGGTTTGTTGCCAACTTTTTGCCTGCATCTTCTTTGCGATTGGCCCACTTATTTCAGTGTTTCACAAACGTGCATGTGTTCGGAGTCTGAAACTCTGAGTTAATGACCAGCTTCACAGCATCACTTCAGCAATGAAAACACAGTTTTTCAAAGGCAGCCCTGCTTTGTAGTACACACCCCCAAGGTTTGTCACGAGTTAATCCCAGTGTTTCTGTTTCAGTCTTTGTTCAAGGTACCTGCGATGGGCGCGTTTTTGATGAGAGGGAGCTGAAATTTGAGATTGGGGATGGAGAGAGTTTTGGCTTGCCCAGCGGTGTGGAGAAAGCCATCATGGCCATGGAGCAGGGGGAAGAGGCACTCTTCATTATGAAACCTAAGTATGATTATGTTTGTTAGTTTATCTNGTCTCTCGTGTAATATTGGTACTGTTTATTGCCTTGCTGCAAGAAGGCCTTTGGTTGGCCTGGGATTTCTGAATGGAGTTTGCATGTTCAGTCTGTACATTAGTGGGCTACAGTCCATAAACATGACCAGAGGTTTGTGGTCTCTAAATTACCCCCAGGTATTGGTATTAGTGTGTGTGTACGGTTTAACGTCTGTGTTTATTTTATAGGTACGGCTTTGGGGGTGATGGAAGTGAAAGGTATTGTATTCCTTGTGGCGCAACGTTGCAGTACAAGATTAAGCTAACAGCCTTTGAGAAGGTAAGCATATCACAAAGATCTGTGATGGGTAGTTGTTGATCAAGTTTCCTCACATTTGACTTATTTTTATCCAACAGGCTAAGGAGTCGTGGGAAATGAACACAATGGAAAAGCTGGAGCAAAGCGGTATTGTCAAGGAGAAAGGAACACAGTGTTTTAAGGTACATTTTGTTAAAAAGCCAAAAGATTTTATTCTGGATTTAATTGCTCCATGTGTCCTTGCTATGTTTTCTGACCCGGGGATTTTCTGTTACAGGATGGGAAATACAAACAGGCGTCTGTGCAGTACAAAAAGATTGTTGCCTGGCTAGAGCATGAGTCTGGCTTGTCGGATGAGGATGAAAAGAAGGCAAAAGCCCTGCGACTGGCTGCACATCTGAACTTGGCCATGTGCTTCCTTAAAATGCATGAGCCAAACAAAGCCTTTGAAAACTGTGACAAGGTATTTGACTTCTCTAATTCCTGAAAGGGAAGACTGAACAGATGTCTTTCAGATGAGGGTTTTTGCGCTCTGCAGAAGGTGAGTTGTTTAAATCTCAAAAAGACCCCACCATTTCCTGTTGCAGGCCCTGGAAATGGATTCTACAAACGAGAAGGCTTTGTTCCGAAGGGGAGAGGCGCTGTTCGGTATGAATGAATTTGAGAAGGCAAGAGATGATTTCCAGCGAGTTGTTCAGCTGTATCCTTCCAACAAAGCCGCAAAAAGTCAGGTATAACACAAAGTACTAATTCCTCATAAGGTTTTGCCCATTTTCGCATTAAAACCACTTCGTTTATAATTCTACTTTCATTTTATTGGGATTTTGGACATAAAGTAGACAGGAAGCTGGTTTTCAACAAATAAAATGTGAAAAGTTCTGCGTGCTTTTCTTCTCAGCCACTGAGAATGAAGGCTTGGTAAAAGCAATCTCATAGTGGATCTATACTAGCTTTGATTATTCAGTTTAACATTTCTATTGATTATTTGCTAAATAGGTTTACCCATGTTATATAGGTGGGAATGGGTCTGGCTTAAGTACTCCTATGATGGTATTGTTTTTATCAGCAGATAGCCTTTTTAGAGTCTGAATTAATAAATTGATTATTTCAATAATAAGCTAATCACAATTAGTCCAATTAATCGTTTCAGCCCTACTGCAAAGGAGACTTCTTTAATCTGCCTTTTTAAAATTAGATGCAGTGTCATGGAGAAAGCTGTCAAAAAAATTTAATTTGAAAATTATTATCAGAACTTCAAAACATGTCTTTCAACTTTCACTGGTTTCCTTTTGGGTGCTTACCTGTAGTTTTGTTAAACAGCTGGTTATCTCCTTGTCAAATTAGGTGGTCCTGTGTCAGAAACGCATTAAGGAGCAGCACGAAAAGGACAAACGCATCTATGCGAACATGTTCCAGAAATTTGCTGAAAGGGATTCAAAGGTGAGGGCATTTTTCTTTGCATACAACTGCCCAGTTGCCACTAGAGGGCGGCATAAATCATCAAAATGTGCCTTGGAGAGGCACTAATAAAGACTATTGTTTTCCTTTTTGAGCAGAAAGAAGCAGAGAAGGTGAAACCTGAGAATAAGGAGAACGGCGAGGAGGCAATGGAGGTTGAAAATGGGGAAAAGGAAACTCAGTAAAGTGGAAAGCATAGATGAAGATGCAACTGTTATTATGGTTCAAATGTACTTAGACTTTTGTAACCGCCCATTTGTGTTTTAAGGTATGGTTGTGTATATATGTATATGCGAGAATGAGTGTCACTGAGAGCGCTGACCTCGGGCGGGTCTTTGACATGTCGCTGTGTCCAGGCTCTATGGTGTGGCAGCTAGCTGAATGAGTGGGGCTTCTTCGGCTGGCAGCACTCTGGGAAATGGATTTAATAAGTCGATTGTGTGCCATGACCCTTGGCTCTAAACACTTTAAGCCCACAGCTCTGAACTGTGCATGTGTTTTTTTTAATTGTTTTTATTTTTGAAGAAACGTTGGTAGGTAGGAAAAAGAAAAGTGCATCCCAGGTGTTGCGTGCAGAGTTTTACAACCCGTCAAGGGCTCCGCCATTTACCCCCCAACATTTTCTGTCCCGTATTCCTTGTTGTTGCTGTCCATCCGAGCCTCCTCATGGGCCTACTGATCAATTGTTGGAGTATGGATGATTGTGTTCACAGAACTGGTTTGGTTTGAATGTTAATGTCATTAAGTGTGTATGTAGCAGCACTGTGGATTGGCAATGTGATAAAACGTCAGTCTGGGCTAGTTTACAGACTTTGATATTCTCTCAGCAAAATTGTGGGGTTCCCTTAAAGCCCTTGGGTACAGGACTGTTCACTTTTCCTTCGAAAATATTGACTTTGTACTTTTTTTTTTTTTCTAGTGTTGTGCTTGTGATTACTGTACTGTTCTCAACAAAGATTTATAAAGTAGAATTGATAAAGCAACTGGAATCTGTGCATAAACCCTTTGCATTTTAGTCAGCAGTGCCTACATGGACAAAAGCTAAAGTAGATGCCGAATGTAAGATGAGCTTTTTTTTTGAGTTTATCTTTGTTGGGAAGTCACTGCTTGGTGTGTCCTGACAGACTTATAATAAACTGTTCACTACGAACTCTGTATATGTGCCTTTTTTATATCTTTGTCTGTTTTGAGGTTTCCTGTGGCACTTTCCTTTCCCTTCTTTCCTTGATTGAGATCTTCTTACTCTTAAAAACTGAGAAACCGTTAAATCAGCAATACCAGGAATAGCATTTTTTTATGCCTCCCACAGGGGTTTTTGCTCAAAGCTTAAAATAAGATAAATATGGCACTAAAACGGTCTCAAAATTTACGAATGCACATAACAGTTTACCATTGCATAGAACAAGATTTACAAAATGCACAGAATGAGATTCACAGGATGAGTCGTGTGCACAAAGCAATATTTACAAATGAACAGAACAAGACTCGCTGTTGTATTTTTTTTTTTTTTTTAAATGCAAAACACAAATGCATCTTGATTAACAAACTGCTTGTGGTCTGTGTACTTCCCTGCATTTTTGTGAATTGTGAGACTCCCCTGACATGGCTCAAACCACAAGTGTTTTTTTGTTTTTTTTCCAAAAGAGAAATATCAGCAACCAAGCATATCTTTGTTTCAGCCAATCATAAGAACGCACCACGTGGAAGTAAAACTTATGTAAAATCACTTATTGAAGAAGAAAG
Source organism: Poecilia latipinna (assembly GCF_001443285.1). Lineage (NCBI taxonomy): Eukaryota > Metazoa > Chordata > Actinopteri > Cyprinodontiformes > Poeciliidae > Poecilia > Poecilia latipinna. The sequence goes on along the minus strand of NW_015113305.1, from coordinate 398,599 downwards.
CTGTCCTCGGTCCCAAGGCAATAATAGCCTTTGTGTATTAGGAAGAGTTGTAAAGCGCTGGTCCTTGAATAAATTATATCAATGTAATATTCAATTAATTTACATTTCTTAATCTGGGACCTGAGGACAAATCTCATACCACAAACAAACTGGTATGACAATTAAAAACTTCTTGAATCAAAGAATTTTTAAGAAAATTATTTTTTTATTGTCATCTTAACCCGTGAAAGAATACAGCAGTCGGAGCCGAAAGCAGATGTGTTGTAGTCAGTGAAATTATCATAGACAAAGCTGAAATTGGTCCCCAACTTGCAGCTTCTGATTCTGTATTTAATGGGAAATCTAACAAAAACTCAACTGACAGCAAGTGAAGAAAAGGAAATATTTATTTCTTTGTCTGGAATCACTGAGGCATGAAATCCTTCTGACTGCGCGACAGACTCCTACATCCCGTGAAAGAAAGTGGTCCACAAAGACTTTGTCCTCCAAAACACAAAGTGAATTATGTGCATTTGCAAATATTGCTTTGTGCACTTGTGTATCATGTGCAGTGGTGAATACTGACACTGTTTTAGCTCCATACTTATGTTTCAGCCCCTTAAACAGTGCTGTTGTGGGGTGTTAGCCATATTGCCCATATTAAAGAAAATACCATCTATTTGTGCTGTGCATGTTTAAATGCTGGTACTTTCACCCTGTCTCTTGCCTTCAGTTACTGAAATTTTGGGGGGTTAGATTTGAAACATTTCGGTGATCTGTGAACACAACCACTTGAGAATTTGTTGTTGCTATATTTTTTTTTCTCAATAATTAATTTTAACCAGCATCCTCCTGTTTATTAAAACCTGTAGTTCTCTGCTCTCAATTTATTAGTTAGTATTGGCTTAAACTTCTCAGCATTTCGCATAAATATCCTTGTGCTCTGTTCAGTGAAAACAATAACTTACTGGCAGCATGTTGCCAAACAAATCACTCCGGTACTGGTTTTACTAGCACAAAGCTTTAACCTGCTTGCCTTTTGTTAAATCCTGAGGCTGTATAATGAGCCTTTCCAAGGTTGCACCTGCTTTAGTTGGCAGGTCAGAATCTTTTTTTCCATGGATGAACTGGAACTCATTTGATCCCCTAGCTTTCTCTCAGGGACGCTGGTATCATCTTACGGAAGTGTTGTTTTTTTTGTTTTTGTTTTTTTTTTTCATCTTTCCCTGCCTGTTGATAATAAATAAGACAGATTTGTTTTGTTCATTAGGTAATGAAGGTATATCAATACTAGCCCAGAAGGGAAAGTCTGATTTCTCTCTTCTCTCTTTGCTGGCATGTTAAGGAAGCCCCGGTTGCTTTAACCCTATAGGTTATCTGCATTTGTTGGCTTTGTTTTATCATTGTTGCTCAATCAATCACAGTGATGTATGGTCATTAAAAGCATATATTTGTTCATTTGTAGGCAGGTGCCAAGTCATCCATGCAGCTCGTAAGCAGTGGGAAGCATGAAGTTCCATAACATTCCTGGTAGATGGCAGCTCTGGAACACATCAGACCAACACCATGAGATGACATTTCTCCTCAGATCATCCCTGATTGTGGAAGCTACATACAAATTAGCCTCGAGCAAATTAGGATCTGTGCCTCCTATCTCTGTCTCCAGAGTTTGGTACCTTAAATTCTAAACAGAATAGAAAATTTGCTTTTATGTGAGACAAGGATTTAAAAAAAAAAAAATTACTAAAAGTCTAGCCCTTTTTCTCCTTAGCTATGATGCCTCAACTGTCTCTGATCAGGAGTGGCTTAACACAAGGAATAATGAGAGTCTCCTAGTTGTAGATATGGGTTACGACTAGCAGATTTTTTTTTCTCCCTTACACTCATCTTTCCTTTAATTTGAATGAATGCAGGCCCTCTGTGAACAGTTTGCTGCAACAGCAATTGCCTTCTGTGGCTTATCCTCCTTAAGGGTTGTGTTGGTGATAAGTGTCAACAGTCCACAGCATGTGTATTTGATTTTCACTAATTATAACATTAACATTAATAAAAACTTGAAATATAAGTCTGTCAGTGTACTTATCAAATAAAGTAAGTCTAGTTTTTAATTTAATTTCTAAAATGAATCACTTTCAAGTACATATTGTTATCAATACAGTATCAGGAAGACAATAATAGTCCCTAGAAGAAAAATTACTTTGCCCAAAGTGTTTTAGATTAAAGTTGATTTTATTTATTTATTTTTGTTTGTTTTAATGTTTGAATAAATTGTGATCTATTTTTCATGACTGACTATCTGATTGTGCATAATCTCACTTTGCACAGATTTAAAGTTTCCTTCAGGGAATAAACCGAAGCAAATCAACATGAGGCAGAAGAATGGGCTTGAAGGGTTGGATTCTGACGGGAAAACAGGCGGCATTAAGGAAATACGTGTGGCTTTACCTGTAACAGGTAGATCTCTTGGTGGGGGGTTTTCTACCTGGTTGGCTTCTACTCATGTTTACTCCTCCCTTGGGCACTCAAATCAAGCTAACGCTAAGCAAGAATGTATCACTTCCGATGTGGCCTTTCAAAATAACAAAACGTTAAATACATGTGTAAAAAACATCAAAACGATCATTGAAATGTATTCATTTTGTTAATAAACTGGTTAATAAAGAGTTTTTATCCCACCTCTGTCAGAATAAAGCGCGTAAGAACCCATATTATTTTTTTATTTCACTGGTATCGTCACGCGTCAGGCTTTATGTAGAAGCGCCAGCCCAGCTTGCTGACACGTTGTGCCTGACTTGATTAAATTGAGACGGGGATGAAGCTGGTGTGAGATTTCACTCCTCGTTCGTTTCATTGTGCGCTTCAATGCGTGGAGGGAGCAGAGGTCAGCGCGCCAGCGGGACGCCCTCCCGTGATTGAGACTTACAGGAAACCCTTTGAAATATTTAAATGATTAGGATAGAGATCAGTGCAGATCACCGGGTGACACAGGTCAGGATGTTTTGTTTTCTTGGATGAGAGGCGCCAGTGGACTCTCGCACCGGGATCGCTCGGGCTTTCAGGCGCACTGAAGTCGCAGCGCTCCTCCCGGGAGCAGCTGCGGGCGGCTGGCTGGCTGGCCGGCCGCCTGGTTCGTTCTCTGGAGGGAGGGCTCGCGTTGAGTCCTGGGGTCTCCCCCTGATAACAGAGCGGGGGTATCTGTTCGGGAGCTAATTTCGTCCCGCAGTCAACATGATCACGGAGTTTTTCCCCCTGAAGAAGCTGCGGCGGAATGGCAAATATTTTCTGTTTGCGGCGATTCTCCTGTTTGGACTTTTGGCAGTTTACCACGAGATGGTTGCTGCAAGAGCTTGGAGCAGTGACGTCGGTAAGTTGGGACTCAACAAGTGTTTGTATCTTCAACTTTTTTTTCCCCTTAACTTTGCTGCAAACTACAAGTAACCTGCATGAATGTGCAGTAAGTATAACATTTTAAGGAGATTTGTGGATTTTACTCATTGTCACTGAGCATCTCTGGACTTTGTGATGAGTTCTTCATGAGTCAGGTGGCTTATTTCTGAAAGAGCTTAAATGATTGCAGAATACAATTGGAAGGTTTACTGATCGCAAGAAGCTGAGTTATTACGCCTTGGAAAATTACTCATTGAAAATTCTAACTTTTAACATGTCACGACAACAATCTTTTATAGGATAGATCAACACAATGTAGTGTACAGTTATGAAATGGAAAAAAGAAGAAATATGTGCGTGTGTGTATATATATATAATCTTGTCAGAGCTGATAAAGTACTTCAGGTTGGACTGGAAATGCACCTTCCAGTACTATGTCTCTAATTAACATAGTTGGAGCCATCCTACCAAAGCTAGTAGAGATACACGGGTCCACAATATTTACAGCTGAAATACTGAAATATACTTCTACTATTGACTGAGAGGGGCTGAGTACAAATGTATGCCACTTTTTTTCAGATTTTCATTTGTCAAAAATAGTGTTTAAAACCACATATCATTTTCCTTCCACTTACTTGGCAGTAATTTGTGTTGGTCTGTTATGTAAAATATGTGAAAAATCTCAAATGGTCCAGGTATTTGTCGATACACATTGAACGACAGGACCTATTAAAAAACAAAACATAACAAAGTAAAAACAAAGCAAATGTTAACAGTTAAAGAAATCTTGAAGCGTTTTATTAAGATTAAAGCTTATAGATTTTGTGAGTTTGCTGATCAATGTCAAAATCTGTTTCCACATAACTTCAAATGCAGTAAGTTTCCTTTACCCCAATAGTACCTGCAGCAACTCAGACCTGTCATTGTGTTCATCGGAAACCAGAGCCTAAGGCAGATGAAGCAACAGTATTACAAAGATGTGGGTGTTTTGGCTCTTTTATAGACAATAAGGAGGGGTTAGGCAAACGGTGGGGTCAGAAGGTCAGTCGAAGCTCAGAATGCCTCTCTCAAACCACACATCCTGTGCACACTGCTTTATTTTCACCTCATGCCAAAACGTTCTGTCTCGCTGTCACACTCAGCAAACTGACTCGAGGATGTGGCTGCGGCTGCCGAGTGAATGGAGATGAAAACAGCCAGAGTTTTCAATCTGACGTCTCCCCACAATAAAAGAAACAGAAATGCATGATGCTTTCAACAACACGTCGGCGTATGAAATGGGGTTTGTCGGGCTGCACATACATTATGCTCCTTAACAGAAACATGATTCTCTGATGGGGAAATGTGATGGAAATTCTTGTGATTTGGCTCGAGCTGAATCATCTGCTATGCGGACTCTGTTGGTGCTTATCTTTAATGCTTCAAAATGAAGGCCAGGCAGCTATCGGTTTTGTGGGGTGTGACGTTAAAACTCCAGTTAAGTTATCAAAATTAGACAAAGCCTCTTTTTAGTTTGAGGTGTGATTCATTTGGAATTTAACAAGGTGATAGCAGTTTATGATCATTCATTTATCTACGCATCCATCTTCAAAACCATCTGATCGTTTGTTTCTTGTATTGACATTTCCGATTACAATCTTTGCTTCTCTTTTATTGGGCAGTTAGAATGCAAACCCATATTTTGGTTAAGCTTGGCCTTACGATGAAACAGAGCAGACACTTCATTGTTTCTAAAATACACAGTAAATAAATTATATGGCAAGTCAATTTATAGGTATTTTTTTAATGACATTAAAATAACAGCAACTAGTTGTTTGTTTGGGATTGACAACGTCAACTAAGTGTGTCTAAGGTACTGATTAAATTCATTTAGTTCTTTGGCCATGAGATATATACTGACTTTGACCTTCTTAATTAAGTCAAAGTGTTTCATTATTGTTCTTGAGAATACATGGTTTTGAACACTTTTTTTTTTTTTTACAAGCAAAAATCTGAAAAGTGTGGCATGCATTTGTACTTAAGCCCCTCTCAGTCTATAGTAGAAACAATAGTAAAAGCTAATGGGATCTTGTATGAAAGCATGGGAAAAGAGCTTCTTCCTACCGGGAGCTGGACCCAGACATGGGATAAGGGTGTGTTCCACTGGAAGGAGAGCTCTGAGTGGACCTTGACCTCACTGGAGGGACTATAACCACCTTCTTGGCTGAGATTCTCAGGCCAAAAGGGCTATGTAGTATTAATAAGTCTATTGTTGTTAGGGCACCCTGACACCTTGGAAGGAATATTTAAATAATTTTCAAGAAAGTATGTTGCTTGAAATGGAGCATATTGTGTGTGGAGACAAAGACTTGGTTTTACTTCTTCATTAAGTCATAGTATTTCTTTGTTGTTAGACAGTCTTTTGTTCTTAGGGTAAAACTAAAATTAGTGTCTGCTTTTAATCTGCAAATCGATGCTGGTTCTAATGTTTACTGAAAGTTTGTTTTTTCTAATGTTGAAGTGAATCAGATTAACAGTTGTTGACTCTGTCTGTACATTTGGCTGCTGATAATCCATCGCTTGGAATTAGAATGACTGAGATGTTAACATTAAATGTCACCAATCAAATGATGACAAATGGTGCACATTGTAATATCTAATAGTTATTTTCTCTACAAATGTTTTAAAGTCAGGATAAGCTTCTTTCCAATGGCCCTGTGTTTTCAGTGCTAATGATATTACTTCAGCTTGACTTTTGGTAACGGGTTTCTTCATTCCAGGAACCCCAATGTGACCTTCAAAATCAAATTAAACATCAATCCTAAAATTTAAAGTCACGTAATTTACAGCCATTTCTAAAAGAAAAAAAAATCCATACGGACTGCTTCCAAGCTGCAAAATGACCTTGCAATGTAAATTTCTAATAGTGCTGGAAAATAAATCAATATATATCGTGATAGGTCCAAATAATTGTTCAATAATTTTACTGAACTCCGTTACAAAACTGTATAGCATTCTGGGTGATGTAGGCATAAAAAAAGCTGCAGAGCTTCTCATGGCTATCTAAGAAAGGTTGGTGTTATCAACTAGCGGTAGGTTATCAATTACCTGCTGAGTAACTTGTGCAGTAACAGTTTCAGGTTTCACTTGAAAATAAACAACATGGAGTGAAACGAGAAAATGAGTACAACAGCTTGATAGGAAATTGAGCATAAAACAGAAAAGGTCACGCCACTATTTTTGTATTTTTTCAGCTATTTAAACCAAAAAAATAGTCAATAATTATCAATATTGACTGATATAAAAACACTTATGTTGTGATATGTTATTCAGCCATAGCTTCTGACTGACAGTCACTTATACATACCATGCAAAAGAGTCTCTTCACTGCATGACAAAAGATAAAAGATTAAGCTTATTTTATTACAGAGCTTGTTTGGAAACTAAATTAGGCAACACTGCAAGCGGCTTTCAGTCCTGCTTTTTCAGAAGCTAAATGCACGAGTGCGACATAAAGGCAACTACTTTACATAAATCTGTCATAAAATTCAAATAAAAGTGCCTTTAAAGCTCCCCTATTAGAAAATAGAGGCTGCATTGCTGTTTTTGTTTTCCCTGTGCAGCAGGGCAATCACATGTTCATCACCTCTACCCCAGAGAACAAACCGATGCAGATTGGCAGCGCTGGTCGCTACGGGATCGCACACATGCTCGGGGTTTAAGATACGACTCTTTAAGGAATAGTTTGTTTTTCCCTCATGTAAGTCACACTGGCTCTTAGTACAGATAAGTTAACAGTGCTGAAGTTAATAAAGTCCTGATAAGGAAACTAGTACGAAAATTTCTGTGGTAAGCATTCGAGTTAATTTTAATAAACAGGGAAGGTCATTGTGAAGGTTATGCAAAAAAAAAAAAACAAACAAAAAAAAAACATTGCACCAGTCTGTCTCCTGTGTCATCTATCATTTTGGTATTTGCAGTTTCCTTGGAGAATATTTTTGACATTGTCTGTATTTTCTAATATTCTGCAGAATGAAGGAAAAGTGTAAACTGCATAGCTTACAGTTTAAGACTAAAAGCAGCATCGCTGGGGAAAAATACAAATTGATGGTGCAGATTTAGAGGTTTTAGTAAAAGGCCAGTGGAAGCTTTATGGCTCAAAAGTAAATGAACATGTGGCCATGAAGTAAAAAAAAAAAAAATAGTTGAATATCAGTTGTGGTCAGCTGTTTTTATCAGCTCATCTTCAAGTTATTCTTCAGTATCTTCTCACTTCTAACCTTTAGTGAATTGATTATATTTGGCTGCAGATTACTTTTTTTTTTCCGGAGATATGCGTTTGTTTTTAAAGCCACTTTGTGCATGATGTTTTGATTTATGTTGCTTTTCTGCCTTAAAGGTATTCTGAAATACCAGTAAGCTAATTTCACAGGCAGTTAGTCAAACCTTTGAACAAGATTTAACATGTTTGACAGTAAATGTGAAATTCTTTGAGGTATATGTCTCTTAGTTAACTTAAACTTCCTTTAATTAACTGCTCTGTTTTAAATGTGTACCAATTAAATCAAGTGGCTACTTTTACTTAGTAATTTCTTTACCTGCAAAGCACAACACACATTTTTATATGAATGCCATGTTCTCTCATCTTTCTTATTTTGAAGAGTGGATTTTAGTAAGGATCTCTGTGTTGCATCATATTTATATCCCCAGGAAACAGGCAGTTTAAAACCAGTGGGACATGTTTGTGCTCCACTCTGTAGATTAAAAGAGGAGCAGAAAAAGGTTTGTTGAATTGCATTTGCTCTGCAGCATATGGATAGTGAAATAGTTTAATCTGCTCAATTATAAACCTAAACAGATAAAAAATGTATTAAAAAGCCTCCATTACATTGATTCCACAGAAATTTAATGTACTGCTAATTGTGACACAGGCAGTTTGGCAAAAGGATAGCTCACTGTAATTGTTCTGATAGTTTCTTGTAGTAACAATAATAATACATTTATTTTAAGGCTTTTTATGCATCTTTACCATGTGTTTCTGTAACCACTTTGTTTTGTTCTGTTCTTGAGGCTTAGCAGGGATTTACCTCTTGTGGTTAATTCTTTGAGGCTGTGGGTATGATCATTAACCAGCAAATGTGCACACCTTCATCACAGCTCACTAGACTCCAGTTTTTGTTTTTTGTTTTTTGTTTGTTTTGTTTTGTTTTTGTTGTGTTTTTTGTCTTTTACTACGCAGAGAATTTTCCACCAGGCTTGTCTAACAAAGGTATAGCCTGTTTCCCCTCTAAAATAGGAGATGGAATAAACCTTCCCATAAATATTGCTTAGTCAGCAGCAGCTCAATTATCTGGCTTATGCACATAATCTTATTTTGGTTATGAATAATGTGCAGCACCCTCCACATTTGTTAGCTCCCCTGATAAAGGATATAGGGAAACATAGGAAAAGCGAAATTCCTCTCAATATGCGATTATGACTTGTGCTATTTATATTTATAGGGTTAATAATAATTTTGTTTCCCATTGAAATGTATGGGGACAGCTTTAAATTCATTCATACACGTAATCCTAATTACTAAGGATGCAACCCCTGAATTTGAACACAACAAGGTTAGCTGACTGACTAATGCTGGCATAATGAATAATGTCAACTTCATTATTTCAAAAATACATTAAACCTCTGATGGGAAACTGTGACAAATGACTCATTGCATAATAAATATGCATCGTGTAAATTTGATGCGACTCTGAGCCACCCTTCAAAATGAGTCATTTCTGCCTTTATGAAGGCAGAACATGAAGACAGCCACTTGACTAAACCAACCAGCATCTGCAGTCAGAGCAATAATTGGAAAGCTAAGTGTGTTTACTTTCCACCACCACACTCAGGGCAAAAATATCACAAAGTTCACTGCTGTAGAATTGCAGACATTGCTGCAATGAAAGATATGTTTTTTCCAAACATGTTAACGAACGAGATGGAGATGTTTAAGATCTAGGGTTTTCAATATGTGTGTCCAGCATAAAATATGAATCGAAAACCTTTCATGGAGATAAATACAACACCTCATCTCAAAAGCCTTTTGACTTTGACTAAATGTTTAACAGGAACTTACATTTTACAGCTATAAAAAGCTCATTATGATAAAAAAAACCCATCACCGTTTATGAATCAGATTTAGGTCAGTATATGTCTACATGAAAATTAAATATTCATGAAGGTTTATTCATGTTCATGACATGTGATATGTCATGTTTATGAAAGTGTCATGTCAGTCTTATTCAACCCCCTTCAAATAAAGTGTTACCAATATTTCTCTTTTTCTTAACCAACACTCCAGGGTTACCCATGATGTCACAACTGGCCTCCACATTTCAAGGGTGTGTATTTGGAGAGCTCCACCCTAGTGGTAATGACAGACCTTCGCAGGGACTTCAATCCCAGCTCGCTCTCTGTTACCACAGTCATAAAAATCCACACAGTGAGGGCCTATTTTGAAAAACACTCTATAATTTTAGAAAACATGGAAGAGGTCAGTGGGGACAACTCTTTGCATCAAACTTGCCAAAAGCACCAAACACGTTTGCAAAGTTTAGGGCTGACGGACTGCAAATCAACCACTACTTTAAGCATTAAGCTTGGCGTTTGTGATTGTTCCAGTGATTTTATTTTATTTTTTTTATTTTTTATTTCTGAACATGCATTTCTGATCATCAAGTTTTCCTACTTTTCTTCAGGTGCAAATCCCGACAGCAGCAACTGGAGGAGACCCATGCTAAATCAAAAGGTAAGTGGGGTCAATAGAAAAAAAAGAATTTGCATAAATAAAGGTGATGCAAGACTGTGTGTTTAGAGGCAAATGGAAGAAAGCAAACTAAAGCAAAATGTGGCTCATTGTGTTTTCTAGGTGAGAGAAGATGGTCGACCAGACTGGGTGGAGGATCCAGACTCTTGGAGGTCCAGCTTCACTCCACAAGCATGGAAACCAGAGGTGTGTGTGTGTGTGTGTGGGGGGGGGGGGGGGGGGGGGGGGGGGTGGGGTGGTGTGTGGGGGTGGCAGATTTGGGGGGGGTTTTT